>NC_084617.1:41014911-41314911 GCF_033978795.1 Nerophis ophidion
CTTCTGGGTATTTGTTATGTTGTGTTTATGTTTTATTACAGTGAGGATGTTTTCCTGAAATGTGTTTATCATTCTTGTTCGATGTGGGTTCACAGTGTGGTGCATATTTGTAACAGTGTTAAAGTTGTTTGTAGAGCCACCGTCAGTGTGACCTGTGTGGCTGTTGACCAAGTATATCTTGCAGTCACCTTTCAAATGAACGACAAAACCGTGGTCATCACATGCCTCAATTGGTACGCTGATGATTTGATGAATGAGCGTTCAATAAAACCCACCGTTGTATTACGTGTCATATTCGCCCGGCCAAACTTTGAGTCAACCCTACATTAGGGTCAGTGAAATTTTCGTGGTAAAATGATAGGAATGGTAAGTATGTAGCTAGGGTGGGATAGCCATTCATGCAAGGTTAACCCACTTTGTATCAATTTCCTGCATCCAGTGGCCCCCTGCGTAAAGTCAATGAAACACCCCTGATCCTAACAATTCAGAAAAAATCTGTTTAACAATGGTATTTTTCTGTGGAACCGCCAGCATTGTCACTTCACTAAAGGTGGTTGATCGTAATTATTTGGAAAAACTCTGAAGAATAAAGTTTTTTTTTTCTGCGGAACTGTTTGCATCGTCACTTTATTAAAGGTGGTTGATCTTAATAATTTTGTAAAAATCTGTAAACTACGATATTTCTCCCCAAAACATTTCATGAAAATTTCTGTAAATATAATGTTTTTGATCATTATTTGGTTTACAATGTTCCATCCATCCATCCATTTTCTACCGCTTATACCCTTTTGGGGTCGCGGGGGGCGCTGGCGCCTATCTCAGCTACAATCGGGCGGAAGGCGGGGTACACCCTGGACAAGTCGCCACCTCATCGCAGGGCCAACACAGATAGACAAACAACATTCACACTCACATTCACACACTAGGGCCAATTTAGTGTTGCCAATCAACCTATCCCCAGGTGCATGTCTTTGAAGTGGGAGGAAGCCGGAGTACCCGGAGGGAACCCACGCATTCACGGGGAGAACATGCAAACTCCACACAGAAAGATCCCGAGCCTGGATTTGAACCCAGGACTGCAGGAACTTCGTATTGTGAGGCAGACGCACTAACCCCTCTCCCACCGTGAAGCCCTGGTTTACAATGTTTTACTTTAATTTTATGGTTTTTGTTTGACAGCCGTAGCTGCCAGTAAATGACCGTTTTTTTTACAGAATTCATTTTTACAGTGTTTTCAAAGATACAAGTTTGTTTTTTTTATTCGATATAACAGTATTACTGTCATACTAAATATGAAAGGTTCATAAACATAACTCCAAAACCAAACATGAAATCTGTCTAAAAAAGCCTGTAATATTGACTTTATGTGAGTTTTACCTGAATTAGGTATTTTGGAAAGGTTCACAAATACAAACATTTGGTTTTACTGGCCTCACATTGGTCACACTCAATAAGACAGTTATTGAACCATATCTCCAAAAATACACATGCAAAATTACAAAAAAATGCCTGAAAAAATATATATTTGTTTTACTGGAATAAAAACATTTTGTTAGGTTTGCAGAAACAAAAAGTATGTTTTTACTCAGTATAGACAATAAAGTTCTTAGAATCCTGAGATAATGCGAAAAAGAGCAATAAAAATGTATTCCAACATAATTCCTAATCCAAATGTGCAACATTTCTAAAAATGCCTGTGATATTGAATCAATGTGAGTTTTACTAAAAAAGATTGTTTTTCTATGGTTTGCAACTACAAAAATTAGGTTCTACTCAATATGACTGTATACTGTAACACTCAATATGACAGTTATTTAAACATAACTTCTAAACCACACATGAAAAATGGCTAATAATGCCTGAAATAATGCATCTTCGGGAGTTTTGATCGAAACATATGCTTTTTAAAATCTTGCAAATGCAAAAAGTTGTTTTTTATTCAATAAGACAGTAAGGTTCCTACAATCCTGAGATAATGCGAAAAAAGCAATAAAAATGTATTCAAACATAACTTATAAACAACACATGCAAAATGGCTTATAATGTCTGGAGATATTCATCTTTGTCAGTTGTACTAGAAAAATGATCATTTGTAAGGTTTGCAAAGACATAAAGTTGTTTTGTAATTCAAAACAGATGTATATTTGTCATACTAAATATGAAAGGTTTATAGACATAACTCCAAAACCAAACATCATTTCTGTCAAAAAAAGACTGTAATATTGAATTTATGTGAGTTTTACAAGTATCAAGAATTTTGGAAAGGTTCACAAATACAGAAATTAGGTTTTATTCACTATGACAGTATACTGTCAAACTCAATAAGAACGTTTTTGAAACATAATTCCAAAAATACACATGCAAAATGTCTAATAACGCCTGAAGATATGTATCTTTAAGAGTTTTACTGGAAAGAAACATTTGGCAAGGTTGCAAAAACAACAAGTAATGTTTTACTCAATTTGACAGTATCATACTTACAATCCTGAGATAATGCGAAAAAAGCAATAAAAATGTATTACAAATCATTCCTAATCCAAACGTGCAAAATGTCTAAAAAAGAATGTGAAATTGAATCTATGGGAGTTTTACTAGGAACAGTTATTTTTATATGGTTTGCAAATCAAAAATGATGTTTTATTCAATATGACTCTATACTGTAACACTCAATATTACAGTTATTTAAACATAACTTCTAAACCACACATGAAAAATGGCCAATAATGCCTGAAATAATGTATCTCTAAGAGTTTTACTTGAAACATGTGCTTTTTTAAATTTTGAAAATGGACAAAGTAGTTTTTTACTCAGTATAACAATAAAGTTCTTAGAATCCTGAGATAATGCGAAAAAAGCAATAAAAATGTATTCCAACATAATTCCTAATCCAAATGTGCAAAATTTCTAAAAATGCCTGTGATATTGAATCAATGTGAGTTTTACTAAAAAAGAGTGTTTTTCTATGGTTTGCAACTACAAAAATTAGGTTCTACTCAATATGACTGTATACTGTAACACTCAATATGACAGTTATTTAAACATAACTTCTAAACCACACATGAAAAATGGCTAATAATGCCTGAAATAATGCATCTTCGGGAGTTTTGATCGAAACATATGCTTTTTAAAATCTTGCAAATGCAAAAAGTAGTTTTTTATTCAATAAGACAGTAAGGTTCCTACAATCCTGAGATAATGCGAAAAAAGCAATAAAAATGTATTCAAACATAACTTATAAACAACACATGCAAAATGGCTTATAATGTCTGGAGATATTCATCTTTGTCAGTTGTACTAGAAAAATGATCATTTGTAAGGTTTGCAAAGACATAAAGTTGTTTTGTAATCCAAAACAGATGTATATTTGTCATACTAAATATGAAAGGTTTATAGACATAACTCCAAAACCAAACATAATTTCTGTCAAAAAAAGCCTGTGATATTGAATTTATGTGAGTTTTACAAGAATCAAGTATTTTGGAAAGGTTCACAAATACAGAAATTAGGTTTTATTCACTATGACAGTATACTGTCAAACTCAATAAGAAAGTTTTTGAAACATAATTCCAAAAATACACATGCAAAATGTCTAATAACGCCTGAAGATATGTATCTTTAAGAGTTTTACTGGAAAGAAACATTTGGCAAGGTTTGCAAAAACAACAAGTAATGTTTTACTCAATTTGACAGTATCATACTTACAATCCTGAGATAATGCGAAAAAAGCAATAAAAATGTATTACAAATCATTCCTAATCCAAACGTGCAAAATGTCTAAAAAAGAATGTGAAATTGAATCTATGGGAGTTTTACTAGGAACAGTTATTTTTATATGGTTTGCAAATCAAAAATGATGTTTTATTCAATATGACTCTATACTGTAACACTCAATATTACAGTTATTTAAACATAACTTCTAAACCACACATGAAAAATGGCCAATAATGCCTGAAATAATGTATCTCTAAGAGTTTTACTTGAAACATGTGCTTTTTTAAATTTTGAAAATGGACAAAGTAGTTTTTTACTCAGTATAACAATAAAGTTCTTAGAATCCTGAGATAATGCGAAAAAAGCAATACAAATGTATTCCAACATAATTCCTAATCCAAATGTGCAAAATTTCTAAAAATGCCTGTGATATTGAATCAATGTGAGTTTCACTAAAAAAGAGTGTTTTTCTATGGTTTGCAACTACAAAAATTAGGTTCTACTCGATATGACTGTATACTGTAACACTCAATATGACAGTTATTTAAACATAACTTCTAAACCACACATGAAAAATGGCTAATAATGCCTGAAATAATGCATCTTCGGGAGTTTTGATCGAAACATATGCTTTTTAAAATCTTGCAAATGCAAAAAGTAGTTTTTTATTCAATAAGACAGTAAGGTTCCTACAATCCTGAGATAATGCGAAAAAAGCAATAAAAATGTATTCAAACATAACTTATAAACAACACTTTCAAAATGGTTTATAATGTCTGGAGATATTCATCTTTGTCAGTTGTACTAGAAAAATGATCATTTGTAAGGTTTGCAAAGACATAAAGTTGTTTTGTAATTCAAAACAGATGTATATTTGTCATACTAAATATGAAAGGTTTATAGACATAACTCCAAAACCAAACATAATTTCTGTCAAAAAAAGACTGTAATATTGAATTTATGTGAGTTTTACAAGAATCAAGAATTTTGGAAAGGTTCACAAATACTGAAATTAGGTTTTATTCACTATGACAGTATACTGTCAAACTCAATAAGAAAGTTTTTGAAACATAATTCCAAAAATACACATGCAAAATGTCTAATAACGCCTGAAGATATGTATCTTTAAGAGTTTTAACTGGAAAGAAACATTTGGCAAGGTTTGCAAAAACAACAAGTAATGTTTTACTCAATTTGACAGTATCATACTTACAATCCTGAGATAATGCGAAAAAAGCAATAAAAATGTATTACAAATCATTCCTAATCCAAACGTGCAAAATGTCTAAAAAAGAATGTGAAATTGAATCTATGGGAGTTTTACTAGGAACAGTTATTTTTATATGGTTTGCAAATCAAAAATGATGTTTTATTCAATATGACTCTATACTGTAACACTCAATATTACAGTTATTTAAACATAACTTCTAAACCACACATGAAAAATGGCCAATAATGCCTGAAATAATGTATCTCTAAGAGTTTTACTTGAAACATGTGCTTTTTTAAATTTTGAAAATGGAAAAAGTAGTTTTTTACTCAGTATAACAATAAAGTTCTTAGAATCCTGAGATAATGCGAAAAAAGCAATAAAAATGTATTCCAACATAATTCCTAATCCAAATGTGCAACATTTCTAAAAATGCCTGTGATATTGAATCAATGTGAGTTTTACTAAAAAAGATTGTTTTTCTATGGTTTGCAACTACAAAAATTAGGTTCTACTCAATATGACTGTATACTGTAACACTCAATATGACAGTTATTTAAACATAACTTCTAAACCACACATGAAAAATGGCTAATAATGCCTGAAATAATGCATCTTCGGGAGTTTTGATCGAAACATATGCTTTTTAAAATCTTGCAAATGCAAAAAGTAGTTTTTTATTCAATAAGACAGTAAGGTTCCTACAATCCTGAGATAATGCGAAAAAAGCAATAAAAATGTATTCAAACATAACTTATAAACAACACATGCAAAATGGCTTATAATGTCTGGAGATATTCATCTTTGTCAGTTGTACTAGAAAAATGATCATTTGTAAGGTTTGCAAAGACATAAAGTTGTTTTGTAATTCAAAACAGATGTATATTTGTCATACTAAATATGAAAGGTTTATAGACATAACTCCAAAACCAAACATAATTTCTGTCAAAAAAAGACTGTAATATTGAATTTATGTGAGTTTTACAAGAATCAAGAATTTTGGAAAGGTTCACAAATACAGAAATTAGGTTTTATTCACTATGACAGTATACTGTCAAACTCAATAAGAAAGTTTTTGAAACATAATTCCAAAAATACACATGCAAAATGTCTAATAACGCCTGAAGATATGTATCTTTAAGAGTTTTACTGGAAATAAACATTTGGCAAGGTTTGCAAAAACAACAAGTAATGTTTTACTCAATTTGACAGTATCATACTTACAATCCTGAGATAATGCGAAAAAAGCAATAAAAATGTATTACAAATCATTCCTAATCCAAACGTGCAAAATGTCTAAAAAAGAATGTGAAATTGAATCTATGGGAGTTTTACTAGGAACAGTTATTTTTATATGGTTTGCAAATCAAAAATGATGTTTTATTCAATATGACTCTATACTGTAACACTCAATATTACAGTTATTTAAACATAACTTCTAAACCACACATGAAAAATGGCCAATAATGCCTGAAATAATGTATCTCTAAGAGTTTTACTTGAAACATGTGCTTTTTTAAATTTTGAAAATGGACAAAGTAGTTTTTTACTCAGTATAACAATAAAGTTCTTAGAATCCTGAGATAATGCGAAAAAAGCAATAAAAATGTATTCCAACATAATTCCTAATCCAAATGTGCAAAATTTCTAAAAATGCCTGTGATATTGAATCAATGTGAGTTTTACTAAAAAAGATTGTTTTTCTATGGTTTGCAACTACAAAAATTAGGTTCTACTCAATATGACTGTATACTGTAACACTCAATATGACAGTTATTTAAACATAACTTCTAAACCACACATGAAAAATGGCTAATAATGCCTGAAATAATGCATCTTCGGGAGTTTTGATCGAAACATATGCTTTTTAAAATCTTGCAAATGCAAAAAGTAGTTTTTTATTCAATAAGACAGTAAGGTTCCTACAATCCTGAGATAATGCGAAAAAAGCAATAAAAATGTATTCAAACATAACTTATAAACAACACATTCAAAATGGCTTATAATGTCTGGAGATATTCATCTTTGTCAGTTGTACTAGAAAAATGATCATTTGTAAGGTTTGCAAAGACATAAAGTTGTTTTGTAATTCAAAACAGATGTATATTTGTCATACTAAATATGAAAGGTTTATAGACATAACTCCAAAACCAAACATAATTTCTGTCAAAAAAAGACTGTAATATTGAATTTATGTGAGTTTTACAAGAATCAAGAATTTTGGAAAGGTTCACAAATACAGAAATTAGGTTTTATTCACTATGACAGTATACTGTCAAACTCAATAAGAAAGTTTTTGAAACATAATTCCAAAAATACACATGCAAAATGTCTAATAAGGCCTGAAGATATGTATCTTTAAGAGTTTTACTGGAAAGAAACATTTGGCAAAGTTTGCAAAAACAACAATTAATGTTTTACTCAATTTGACAGTATCATACTTACAATCCTGAGATAATGCGATAAAAGCAATAAAAATGTATTACAAATCATTCCTAATCCAAACGTGCAAAAAGTCTAAAAAAGAATGTGAAATTGAATCTATGGGAGTTTTACTAGGAACAGTTATTTTTATGTGGTTTGCAAATCAAAAATGATGTTTTATTCAATATGACTCTATACTGTAACACTCAATATTACAGTTATTTAAACATAACTTCTAAACCACACATGAAAAATGGCCAATAATGCCTGAAATAATGTATCTCTAAGAGTTTTACTTGAAACATGTGCTTTTTTAAATTTTGAAAATGGACAAAGTAGTTTTTTACTCAGTATAACAATAAAGTTCTTAGAATCCTGAGATAATGCGAAAAAAGCAATAAAAATGTATTCCAACATAATTCCTAATCCAAATGTGCAAAATTTCTAAAAATGCCTGTGATATTGAATCAATGTGAGTTTCACTAAAAAAGAGTGTTTTTCTATGGTTTGCAACTACAAAAATTAGGTTCTACTCGATATGACTGTATACTGTAACACTCAATATGACAGTTATTTAAACATAACTTCTAAACCACACATGAAAAATGGCTAATAATGCCTGAAATAATGCATCTTCGGGAGTTTTGATCGAAACATATGCTTTTTAAAATCTTGCAAATGCAAAAAGTAGTTTTTTATTCAATAAGACAGTAAGGTTCCTACAATCCTGAGATAATGCGAAAAAAGCAATAAAAATGTATTCAAACATAACTTATAAACAACACTTTCAAAATGGTTTATAATGTCTGGAGATATTCATCTTTGTCAGTTGTACTAGAAAAATGATCATTTGTAAGGTTTGCAAAGACATAAAGTTGTTTTGTAATTCAAAACAGATGTATATTTGTCATACTAAATATGAAAGGTTTATAGACATAACTCCAAAACCAAACATAATTTCTGTCAAAAAAAGACTGTAATATTGAATTTATGTGAGTTTTACAAGAATCAAGAATTTTGGAAAGGTTCACAAATACAGAAATTAGGTTTTATTCACTATGACAGTATACTGTCAAACTCAATAAGAAAGTTTTTGAAACATAATTCCAAAAATACACATGCAAAATGTCTAATAACGCCTGAAGATATGTATCTTTAAGAGTTTTACTGGAAAGAAACATTTGGCAAGGTTTGCAAAAACAACAAGTAATGTTTTACTCAATTTGACAGTATCATACTTACAATCCTGAGATAATGCGAAAAAAGCAATAAAAATGTATTACAAATCATTCCTAATCCAAACGTGCAAAATGTCTAAAAAAGAATGTGAAATTGAATCTATGGGAGTTTTACTAGGAACAGTTATTTTTATATGGTTTGCAAATCAAAAATGATGTTTTATTCAATATGACTCTATACTGTAACACTCAATATTACAGTTATTTAAACATAACTTCTAAACCACACATGAAAAATGGCCAATAATGCCTGAAATAATGTATCTCTAAGAGTTTTACTTGAAACATGTGCTTTTTTAAATTTTGAAAATGGACAAAGTAGTTTTTTACTCAGTATAACAATAAAGTTCTTAGAATCCTGAGATAATGCGAAAAAAGCAATACAAATGTATTCCAACATAATTCCTAATCCAAATGTGCAAAATTTCTAAAAATGCCTGTGATATTGAATCAATGTGAGTTTCACTAGAAAAGTGTGTTTTTCTATGGTTTGCAACTACAAAAATTAGGTTCTACTCAATATGACTGTATACTGTAACACTCAATATGACAGTTATTTAAACATAACTTCTAAACCACACATGAAAAATGGCTAATAATGCCTGAAATAATGCATCTTCGGGAGTTTTGATCGAAACATATGCTTTTTAAAATCTTGCAAATGCAAAAAGTAGTTTTTTATTCAATAAGACAGTAAGGTTCCTACAATCCTGAGATAATGCGAAAAAAGCAATAAAAATGTATTCAAACATAACTTATAAACAACACATTCAAAATGGCTTATAATGTCTGGAGATATTCATCTTTGTCAGTTGTACTAGAAAAATGATCATTTGTAAGGTTTGCAAAGACATAAAGTTGTTTTGTAATTCAAAACAGATGTATATTTGTCATACTAAATATGAAAGGTTTATAGACATAACTCCAAAACCAAACATAATTTCTGTCAAAAAAAGACTGTAATATTGAATTTATGTGAGTTTTACAAGAATCAAGAATTTTGGAAAGGTTCACAAATACAGAAATTAGGTTTTATTCACTATGACAGTATACTGTCAAACTCAATAAGAAAGTTTTTGAAACATAATTCCAAAAATACACATGCAAAATGTCTAATAACGCCTGAAGATATGTATCTTTAAGAGTTTTACTGGAAAGAAACATTTGGCAAGGTTTGCAAAAACAACAAGTAATGTTTTACTCAATTTGACAGTATCATACTTACAATCCTGAGATAATGCGAAAAAAGCAATAAAAATGTATTACAAATCATTCCTAATCCAAACGTGCAAAATGTCTAAAAAAGAATGTGAAATTGAATCTATGGGAGTTTTACTAGGAACAGTTATTTTTATATGGTTTGCAAATCAAAAATGATGTTTTATTCAATATGACTCTATACTGTAACACTCAATATTACAGTTATTTAAACATAACTTCTAAACCACACATGAAAAATGGCCAATAATGCCTGAAATAATGTATCTCTAAGAGTTTTACTTGAAACATGTGCTTTTTTAAATTTTGAAAATGGACAAAGTAGTTTTTTACTCAGTATAACAATAAAGTTCTTAGAATCCTGAGATAATGCGAAAAAAGCAATACAAATGTATTCCAACATAATTCCTAATCCAAATGTGCAAAATTTCTAAAAATGCCTGTGATATTGAATCAATGTGAGTTTCACTAGAAAAGTGTGTTTTTCTATGGTTTGCAACTACAAAAATTAGGTTCTACTCAATATGACTGTATACTGTAACACTCAATATGACAGTTATTTAAACATAACTTCTAAACCACACATGAAAAATGGCTAATAATGCCTGAAATAATGCATCTTCGGGAGTTTTGATCGAAACATATGCTTTTTAAAATCTTGCAAATGCAAAAAGTAGTTTTTTATTCAATAAGACAGTAAGGTTCCTACAATCCTGAGATAATGCGAAAAAAGCAATAAAAATGTATTCAAACATAACTTATAAACAACACATTCAAAATGGCTTATAATGTCTGGAGATATTCATCTTTGTCAGTTGTACTAGAAAAATGATCATTTGTAAGGTTTGCAAAGACATAAAGTTGTTTTGTAATTCAAAACAGATGTATATTTGTCATACTAAATATGAAAGGTTTATAGACATAACTCCAAAACCAAACATAATTTCTGTCAAAAAAAGACTGTAATATTGAATTTATGTGAGTTTTACAAGAATCAAGAATTTTGGAAAGGTTCACAAATACAGAAATTAGGTTTTATTCACTATGACAGTATACTGTCAAACTCAATAAGAAAGTTTTTGAAACATAATTCCAAAAATACACATGCAAAATGTCTAATAACGCCTGAAGATATGTATCTTTAAGAGTTTTACTGGAAAGAAACATTTGGCAAGGTTTGCAAAAACAACAAGTAATGTTTTACTCAATTTGACAGTATCATACTTACAATCCTGAGATAATATGAAAAAAGCTATAAAAATGTATTACAAATCATTCCTAAACCAAACGTGCAAAATGTCTAAAAAAGAATGTGAAATTGAATCTATGGGAGTTTTACTAGGAACAGTTATTTTTATATGGTTTGCAAATCAAAAATGATGTTTTATTCAATATGACTCTATACTGTAACACTCAATATTACAGTTATTTAAACATAACTTCTAAACCACACATGAAAAATGGCCAATAATGCCTGAAATATTGTATCTCTAAGAGTTTTACTTGAAACATGTGCTTTTTTAAATTTTGAAAATGGACAAAGTAGTTTTTTACTCAGTATAACAATAAAGTTCTTAGAATCCTGAGATAATGCGAAAAAAGCGATAAAAATGTATTCCAACATAATTCCTAATCCAAATGTGCAAAATTTCTAAAAATGCCTGTGATATTGAATCAATGTGAGTTTCACTAAAAAAGAGTGTTTTTCTATGGTTTGCAACTACAAAAATTAGGTTCTACTCAATATGACTGTATACTGTAACACTCAATATGACAGTTATTTAAACATAACTTCTAAACCACACATGAAAAATGGCTAATAATGCCTGAAATAATGCATCTTCGGGAGTTTTGATCGAAACATATGCTTTTTAAAATCTTGCAAATGCAAAAAGTTGTTTTTTATTCAATAAGACAGTAAGGTTCCTACAATCCTGAGATAATGCGAAAAAAGCAATAAAAATGTATTCAAACATAACTTATAAACAACACATTCAAAATGGCTTATAATGTCTGGAGATATTCATCTTTGTCAGTTGTACTAGAAAAATGATCATTTGTAAGGTTTGCAAAGACATAAAGTTGTTTTGTAATTCAAAACAGATGTATATTTGTCATACTAAATATGAAAGGTTTATAGACATAACTCCAAAACCAAACATAATTTCTGTCAAAAAAAGACTGTAATATTGAATTTACGTGAGTTTTACAAGAATCAAGAATTTTGGAAAGGTTCACAAATACAGAAATTAGGTTTTATTCACTATGACAGTATACTGTCAAACTCAATAAGAAAGTTTTTGAAACATAATTCCAAAAATACACATGCAAAATGTCTAATAACGCCTGAAGATATGTATCTTTAAGAGTTTTACTGGAAAGAAACATTTGGCAAGGTTTGCAAAAACAACAAGTAATGTTTTACTCAATTTGACAGTATCATACTTACAATCCTGAGATAATGCGAAAAAAGCAATAAAAATGTATTACAAATCATTCCTAATCCAAACGTGCAAAATGTCTAAAAAACAATGTGAAATTGAATCTATGGGAGTTTTACTAGGAACAGTTATTTTTATATGGTTTGCAAATCAAAAATGATGTTTTATTCAATATGACTCTATACTGTAACACTCAATATTACAGTTATTTAAACATAACTTCTAAACCACACATGAAAAATGGCCAATAATGCCTGAAATAATGTATCTCTAAGAGTTTTACTTGAAACATGTGCTTTTTTAAATTTTGAAAATGGACAAAGTAGTTTTTTACTCAGTATAACAATAAAGTTCTTAGAATCCTGAGATAATGCGAAAAAAGCAATAAAAATGTATTCCAACATAATTCCTAATCCAAATGTGCAACATTTCTAAAAATGCCTGTGATATTGAATCAATGTGAGTTTCACTAAAAAAGAGTGTTTTTCTATGGTTTGCAACTACAAAAATTAGGTTCTACTCGATATGACTGTATACTGTAACACTCAATATGACAGTTATTTAAACATAACTTCTAAACCACACATGAAAAATGGCTAATAATGCCTGAAATAATGCATCTTCGGGAGTTTTGATCGAAACATATGCTTTTTAAAATCTTGCAAATGCAAAAAGTAGTTTTTTATTCAATAAGACAGTAAGGTTCCTACAATCCTGAGATAATGCGAAAAAAGCAATAAAAATGTATTCAAACATAACTTATAAACAACACTTTCAAAATGGTTTATAATGTCTGGAGATATTCATCTTTGTCAGTTGTACTAGAAAAATGATCATTTGTAAGGTTTGCAAAGACATAAAGTTGTTTTGTAATTCAAAACAGATGTATATTTGTCATACTAAATATGAAAGGTTTATAGACATAACTCCAAAACCAAACATAATTTCTGTCAAAAAAAGACTGTAATATTGAATTTATGTGAGTTTTACAAGAATCAAGAATTTTGGAAAGGTTCACAAATACAGAAATTAGGTTTTATTCACTATGACAGTATACTGTCAAACTCAATAAGAAAGTTTTTGAAACATAATTCCAAAAATACACATGCAAAATGTCTAATAACGCCTGAAGATATGTATCTTTAAGAGTTTTACTGGAAAGAAACATTTGGCAAGGTTTGCAAAAACAACAAGTAATGTTTTACTCAATTTGACAGTATCATACTTACAATCCTGAGATAATGCGAAAAAAGCAATAAAAATGTATTACAAATCATTCCTAATCCAAACGTGCAAAATGTCTAAAAAAGAATGTGAAATTGAATCTATGGGAGTTTTACTAGGAACAGTTATTTTTATATGGTTTGCAAATCAAAAATGATGTTTTATTCAATATGACTCTATACTGTAACACTCAATATTACAGTTATTTAAACATAACTTCTAAACCACACATGAAAAATGGCCAATAATGCCTGAAAAAATGTATCTCTGAGAGTTTTACTTGAAACATGTGCTTTTTTAAATTTTGAAAATGGACAAAGTAGTTTTTTACTCAGTATAACAATAAAGTTCTTAGAATCCTGAGATAATGCGAAAAAAGCAATAAAAATGTATTCCAACATAATTCCTAATCCAAATGTGCAACATTTCTAAAAATGCCTGTGATATTGAATCAATGTGAGTTTTACTAAAAAAGATTGTTTTTCTATGGTTTGCAACTACAAAAATTAGGTTCTACTCAATATGACTGTATACTGTAACACTCAATATGACAGTTATTTAAACATAACTTCTAAACCACACATGAAAAATGGCTAATAATGCCTGAAATAATGCATCTTCGGGAGTTTTGATCGAAACATATGCTTTTTAAAATCTTGCAAATGCAAAAAGTAGTTTTTTATTCAATAAGACAGTAAGGTTCCTACAATCCTGAGATAATGCGAAAAAAGCAATAAAAATGTATTCAAACATAACTTATAAACAACACATGCAAAATGGCTTATAATGTCTGGAGATATTCATCTTTGTCAGTTGTACTAGAAAAATGATCATTTGTAAGGTTTGCAAAGACATAAAGTTGTTTTGTAATTCAAAACAGATGTATATTTGTCATACTAAATATGAAAGGTTTATAGACATAACTCCAAAACCAAACATAATTTCTGTCAAAAAAAGACTGTAATATTGAATTTATGTGAGTTTTACAAGAATCAAGAATTTTGGAAAGGTTCACAAATACAGAAATTAGGTTTTATTCACTATGACAGTATACTGTCAAACTCAATAAGAAAGTTTTTGAAACATAATTCCAAAAATACACATGCAAAATGTCTAATAACGCCTGAAGATATGTATCTTTAAGAGTTTTACTGGAAAGAAACATTTGGCAAGGTTTGCAAAAACAACAAGTAATGTTTTACTCAATTTGACAGTATCATACTTACAATCCTGAGATAATGCGAAAAAAGCAATAAAAATGTATTACAAATCATTCCTAATCCAAACGTGCAAAATGTCTAAAAAAGAATGTGAAATTGAATCTATGGGAGTTTTACTAGGAACAGTTATTTTTATATGGTTTGCAAATCAAAAATGATGTTTTATTCAATATGACTCTATACTGTAACACTCAATATTACAGTTATTTAAACATAACTTCTAAACCACACATGAAAAATGGCCAATAATGCCTGAAATAATGTATCTCTAAGAGTTTTACTTGAAACATGTGCTTTTTTAAATTTTGAAAATGGACAAAGTAGTTTTTTACTCAGTATAACAATAAAGTTCTTAGAATCCTGAGATAATGCGAAAAAAGCAATAAAAATGTATTCCAACATAATTCCTAATCCAAATGTGCAAAATTTCTAAAAATGCCTGTGATATTGAATCAATGTGAGTTTTACTAAAAAAGATTGTTTTTCTATGGTTTGCAACTACAAAAATTAGGTTCTACTCAATATGACTCTATACTGTAACACTCAATATGACAGTTATTTAAACATAACTTCTAAACCACACATGAAAAATGGCTAATAATGCCTGAAATAATGCATCTTCGGGAGTTTTGATCGAAACATATGCTTTTTAAAATCTTGCAAATGCAAAAAGTAGTTTTTTATTCAATAAGACAGTAAGGTTCCTACAATCCTGAGATAATGCGAAAAAAGCAATAAAAATGTATTCAAACATAACTTATAAACAACACATTCAAAATGGCTTATAATGTCTGGAGATATTCATCTTTGTCAGTTGTACTAGAAAAATGATCATTTGTAAGGTTTGCAAAGACATAAAGTTGTTTTGTAATTCAAATAGATGTATATTTGTCATACTAAATATGAAAGGTTTATAGACATAACTCCAAAACCAAACATAATTTCTGTCAAAAAAAGACTGTAATATTGAATTTATGTGAGTTTTACAAGAATCAAGAATTTTGGAAAGGTTCACAAATACAGAAATTAGGTTTTATTCACTATGACAGTATACTGTCAAACTCAATAAGAAAGTTTTTGAAACATAATTCCAAAAATACACATGCAAAATGTCTAATAAGGCCTGAAGATATGTATCTTTAAGAGTTTTACTGGAAAGAAACATTTGGCAAAGTTTGCAAAAACAACAAGTAATGTTTTACTCAATTTGACAGTATCATACTTACAATCCTGAGATAATGCGATAAAAGCAATAAAAATGTATTACAAATCATTCCTAATCCAAACGTGCAAAATGTCTAAAAAAGAATGTGAAATTGAATCTATGGGAGTTTTACTAGGAACAGTTATTTTTATGTGGTTTGCAAATCAAAAATGATGTTTTATTCAATATGACTCTATACTGTAACACTCAATATTACAGTTATTTAAACATAACTTCTAAACCACACATGAAAAATGGCCAATAATGCCTGAAATAATGTATCTCTAAGAGTTTTACTTGAAACATGTGCTTTTTTAAATTTTGAAAATGGACAAAGTAGTTTTTTACTCAGTATAACAATAAAGTTCTTAGAATCCTGAGATAATGCGAAAAAAGCAATAAAAATGTATTCCAACATAATTCCTAATCCAAATGTGCAAAATTTCTAAAAATGCCTGTGATATTGAATCAATGTGAGTTTCACTAAAAAAGAGTGTTTTTCTATGGTTTGCAACTACAAAAATTAGGTTCTACTCAATATGACTGTATACTGTAACACTCAATATGACAGTTATTTAAACATAACTTCTAAACCACACATGAAAAATGGCTAATAATGCCTGAAATAATGCATCTTCGGGAGTTTTGATCGAAACATATGCTTTTTAAAATCTTGCAAATGCAAAAAGTAGTTTTTTATTCAATAAGACAGTAAGGTTCCTACAATCCTGAGATAATGCGAAAAAAGCAATAAAAATGTATTCAAACATAACTTATAAACAACACATTCAAAATGGCTTATAATGTCTGGAGATATTCATCTTTGTCAGTTGTACTAGAAAAATGATCATTTGTAAGGTTTGCAAAGACATAAAGTTGTTTTGTAATTCAAAACAGATGTATATTTGTCATACTAAATATGAAAGGTTTATAGACATAACTCCAAAACCAAACATAATTTCTGTCAAAAAAAGACTGTAATATTGAATTTATGTGAGTTTTACAAGAATCAAGAATTTTGGAAAGGTTCACAAATACAGAAATTAGGTTTTATTCACTATGACAGTATACTGTCAAACTCAATAAGAAAGTTTTTGAAACATAATTCCAAAAATACACATGCAAAATGTCTAATAACGCCTGAAGATATGTATCTTTAAGAGTTTTACTGGAAAGAAACATTTGGCAAAGTTTGCAAAAACAACAAGTAATGTTTTACTCAATTTGACAGTATCATACTTACAATCCTGAGATAATGCGATAAAAGCAATAAAAATGTATTACAAATCATTCCTAATCCAAACGTGCAAAATGTCTAAAAAAGAATGTGAAATTGAATCTATGGGAGTTTTACTAGGAACAGTTATTTTTATATGGTTTGCAAATCAAAAATGATGTTTTATTCAATATGACTCTATACTGTAACACTCAATATTACAGTTATTTAAACATAACTTCTAAACCACACATGAAAAATGGCCAATAATGCCTGAAATAATGTATCTCTAAGAGTTTTACTTGAAACATGTGCTTTTTTAAATTTTGAAAATGGACAAAGTAGTTTTTTACTCAGTATAACAATAAAGTTCTTAGAATCCTGAGATAATGCGAAAAAAGCAATAAAAATGTATTCCAACATAATTCCTAATCCAAATGTGCAAAATTTCTAAAAATGCCTGTGATATTGAATCAATGTGAGTTTCACTAAAAAAGAGTGTTTTTCTATGTTTTGCAACTACAGAAATTAGGTTCTACTCAATATGACTGTATACTGTAACACTCAATATGACAGTTATTTAAACATAACTTCTAAACCACACATGAAAAATGGCTAATAATGCCTGAAATAATGCATCTTCGGGAGTTTTGATCGAAACATATGCTTTTTAAAATCTTGCAAATGCAAAAAGTAGTTTTTTATTCAATAAGACAGTAAGGTTCCTACAATCCTGAGATAATGCGAAAAAAGCAATAAAAATGTATTCAAACATAACTTATAAACAACACATTCAAAATGGTTTATAATGTCTGGAGATATTCATCTTTGTCAGTTGTACTAGAAAAATGATCATTTGTAAGGTTTGCAAAGACATAAAGTTGTTTTGTAATTCAAAACAGATGTATATTTGTCATACTAAATATGAAAGGTTTATAGACATAACTCCAAAACCAAACATAATTTCTGTCAAAAAAAGACTGTAATATTGAATTTATGTGAGTTTTACAAGAATCAAGAATTTTGGAAAGGTTCACAAATACAGAAATTAGGTTTTATTCACTATGACAGTATACTGTCAAACTCAATAAGAAAGTTTTTGAAACATAATTCCAAAAATACACATGCAAAATGTCTAATAACGCCTGAAGATATGTATCTTTAAGAGTTTTACTGGAAAGAAACATTTGGCAAGGTTTGCAAAAACAACAAGTAATGTTTTACTCAATTTGACAGTATCATACTTACAATCCTGAGATAATGCGAAAAAAGCAATAAAAATGTATTACAAATCATTCCTAATCCAAACGTGCAAAATGTCTAAAAAAGAATGTGAAATTGAATCTATGGGAGTTTTACTAGGAACAGTTATTTTTATATGGTTTGCAAATCAAAAATGATGTTTTATTCAATATGACTCTATACTGTAACACTCAATATTACAGTTATTTAAACATAACTTCTAAACCACACATGAAAAATGGCCAATAATGCCTGAAATAATGTATCTCTAAGAGTTTTACTTGAAACATGTGCTTTTTTAAATTTTGAAAATGGACAAAGTAGTTTTTTACTCAGTATAACAATAAAGTTCTTAGAATCCTGAGATAATGCGAAAAAAGCGATAAAAATGTATTCCAACATAATTCCTAATCCAAATGTGCAAAATTTCTAAAAATGCCTGTGATATTGAATCAATGTGAGTTTCACTAAAAAAGAGTGTTTTTCTATGGTTTGCAACTACAAAAATTAGGTTCTACTCAATATGACTCTATACTGTAACACTCAATATGACAGTTATTTAAACATAACTTCTAAACCACACATGAAAAATGGCTAATAATGCCTGAAATAATGCATCTTCGGGAGTTTTGATCGAAACATATGCTTTTTAAAATCTTGCAAATGCAAAAAGTAGTTTTTTATTCAATAAGACAGTAAGGTTCCTACAATCCTGAGATAATGCGAAAAAAGCAATAAAAATGTATTCAAACATAACTTATAAACAACACATTCAAAATGGCTTATAATGTCTGGAGATATTCATCTTTGTCAGTTGTACTAGAAAAATGATCATTTGTAAGGTTTGCAAAGACATAAAGTTGTTTTGTAATTCAAAACAGATGTATATTTGTCATACTAAATATGAAAGGTTTATAGACATAACTCCAAAACCAAACATAATTTCTGTCAAAAAAAGACTGTAATATTGAATTTATGTGAGTTTTACAAGAATCAAGAATTTTGGAAAGGTTCACAAATACAGAAATTAGGTTTTATTCACTATGACAGTATACTGTCAAACTCAATAAGAAAGTTTTTGAAACATAATTCCAAAAATACACATGCAAAATGTCTAATAACGCCTGAGGATATGTATCTTTAAGAGTTTTACTGGAAAGAAACATTTGGCAAGGTTTGCAAAAACAACAAGTAATGTTTTACTCAATTTGACAGTATCATACTTACAATCCTGAGATAATGCGAAAAAAGCAATAAAAATGTATTACAAATCATTCCTAATCCAAACGTGCAAAATGTCTAAAAAAGAATGTGAAATTGAATCTATGGGAGTTTTACTAGGAACAGTTATTTTTATATGGTTTGCAAATCAAAAATGATGTTTTATTCAATATGACTCTATACTGTAACACTCAATATTACAGTTATTTAAACATAACTTCTAAACCACACATGAAAAATGGCCAATAATGCCTGAAATAATGTATCTCTAAGAGTTTTACTTGAAACATGTGCTTTTTTAAATTTTGAAAATGGACAAAGTAGTTTTTTACTCAGTATAACAATAAAGTTCTTAGAATCCTGAGATAATGCGAAAAAAGCAATAAAAATGTATTCCAACATAATTCCTAATCCAAATGTGCAAAATTTCTAAAAATGCCTGTGATATTGAATCAATGTGAGTTTTACTAAAAAAGATTGTTTTTCTATGGTTTGCAACTACAAAAATTAGGTTCTACTCAATATGACTCTATACTGTAACACTCAATATGACAGTTATTTAAACATAACTTCTAAACCACACATGAAAAATGGCTAATAATGCCTGAAATAATGCATCTTCGGGAGTTTTGATCGAAACATATGCTTTTTAAAATCTTGCAAATGCAAAAAGTAGTTTTTTATTCAATAAGACAGTAAGGTTCCTACAATCCTGAGATAATGCGAAAAAAGCAATAAAAATGTATTCAAACATAACTTATAAACAACACATTCAAAATGGCTTATAATGTCTGGAGATATTCATCTTTGTCAGTTGTACTAGAAAAATGATCATTTGTAAGGTTTGCAAAGACATAAAGTTGTTTTGTAATTCAAAACAGATGTATATTTGTCATACTAAATATGAAAGGTTTATAGACATAACTCCAAAACCAAACATAATTTCTGTCAAAAAAAGACTGTAATATTGAATTTATGTGAGTTTTACAAGAATCAAGAATTTTGGAAAGGTTCACAAATACAGAAATTAGGTTTTATTCACTATGACAGTATACTGTCAAACTCAATAAGAAAGTTTTTGAAACATAATTCCAAAAATACACATGCAACATGTCTAATAAGGCCTGAAGATATGTATCTTTAAGAGTTTTACTGGAAAGAAACATTTGGCAAAGTTTGCAAAAACAACAAGTAATGTTTTACTCAATTTGACAGTATCATACTTACAATCCTGAGATAATGCGATAAAAGCAATAAAAATGTATTACAAATCATTCCTAATCCAAACGTGCAAAATGTCTAAAAAAGAATGTGAAATTGAATCTATGGGAGTTTTACTAGGAACAGTTATTTTTATGTGGTTTGCAAATCAAAAATGATGTTTTATTCAATATGACTCTATACTGTAACACTCAATATTACAGTTATTTAAACATAACTTCTAAACCACACATGAAAAATGGCCAATAATGCCTGAAATAATGTATCTCTAAGAGTTTTACTTGAAACATGTGCTTTTTTAAATTTTGAAAATGGACAAAGTAGTTTTTTACTCAGTATAACAATAAAGTTCTTAGAATCCTGAGATAATGCGAAAAAAGCAATAAAAATGTATTCCAACATAATTCCTAATCCAAATGTGCAAAATTTCTAAAAATGCCTGTGATATTGAATCAATGTGAGTTTCACTAAAAAAGAGTGTTTTTCTATGGTTTGCAACTACAAAAATTAGGTTCTACTCAATATGACTGTATACTGTAACACTCAATATGACAGTTATTTAAACATAACTTCTAAACCACACATGAAAAATGGCTAATAATGCCTGAAATAATGCATCTTCGGGAGTTTTGATCGAAACATATGCTTTTTAAAATCTTGCAAATGCAAAAAGTAGTTTTTTATTCAATAAGACAGTAAGGTTCCTACAATCCTGAGATAATGCGAAAAAAGCAATAAAAATGTATTCAAACATAACTTATAAACAACACATTCAAAATGGTTTATAATGTCTGGAGATATTCATCTTTGTCAGTTGTACTAGAAAAATGATCATTTGTAAGGTTTGCAAAGACATAAAGTTGTTTTGTAATTCAAAACAGATGTATATTTGTCATACTAAATATGAAAGGTTTATAGACATAACTCCAAAACCAAACATAATTTCTGTCAAAAAAAGACTGTAATATTGAATTTATGTGAGTTTTACAAGAATCAAGAATTTTGGAAAGGTTCACAAATACAGAAATTAGGTTTTATTCACTATGACAGTATACTGTCAAACTCAATAAGAAAGTTTTTGAAACATAATTCCAAAAATACACATGCAAAATGTCTAATAACGCCTGAAGATATGTATCTTTAAGAGTTTTACTGGAAAGAAACATTTGGCAAGGTTTGCAAAAACAACAAGTAATGTTTTACTCAATTTGACAGTATCATACTTACAATCCTGAGATAATGCGAAAAAAGCAATAAAAATGTATTACAAATCATTCCTAATCCAAACGTGCAAAATGTCTAAAAAAGAATGTGAAATTGAATCTATGGGAGTTTTACTAGGAACAGTTATTTTTATATGGTTTGCAAATCAAAAATGATGTTTTATTCAATATGACTCTATACTGTAACACTCAATATTACAGTTATTTAAACATAACTTCTAAACCACACATGAAAAATGGCCAATATTGCCTGAAATAATGTATCTCTAAGAGTTTTACTTGAAACATGTGCTTTTTTAAATTTTGAAAATGGACAAAGTAGTTTTTTACTCAGTATAACAATAAAGTTCTTAGAATCCTGAGATAATGCGAAAAAAGCGATAAAAATGTATTCCAACATAATTCCTAATCCAAATGTGCAAAATTTCTAAAAATGCCTGTGATATTGAATCAATGTGAGTTTCACTAAAAAAGAGTGTTTTTCTATGGTTTGCAACTACAAAAATTAGGTTCTACTCAATATGACTGTATACTGTAACACTCAATATGACAGTTATTTAAACATAACTTCTAAACCACACATGAAAAATGGCTAATAATGCCTGAAATAATGAATCTTCGGGAGTTTTGATCGAAACATATGCTTTTTAAAATCTTGCAAATGCAAAAAGTAGTTTTTTATTCAATAAGACAGTAAGGTTCCTACAATCCTGAGATAATGCGAAAAAAGCAATAAAAATGTATTCAAACATAACTTATAAACAACACATTCAAAATGGCTTATAATGTCTGGAGATATTCATCTTTGTCAGTTGTACTAGAAAAATGATCATTTGTAAGGTTTGCAAAGACATAAAGTTGTTTTGTAATTCAAAACAGATGTATATTTGTCATACTAAATATGAAAGGTTTATAGACATAACTCCAAAACCAAACATAATTTCTGTCAAAAAAAGACTGTAATATTGAATTTATGTGAGTTTTACAAGAATCAAGAATTTTGGAAAGGTTCACAAATACAGAAATTAGGTTTTATTCACTATGACAGTATACTGTCAAACTCAATAAGAAAGTTTTTGAAACATAATACCAAAAATACACATGCAAAATGTCTAATAACGCCTGAAGATATGTATCTTTAAGAGTTTTACTGGAAAGAAACATTTGGCAAGGTTTGCAAAAACAACAAGTAATGTTTTACTCAATTTGACAGTATCATACTTACAATCCTGAGATAATGCGAAAAAAGCAATAAAAATGTATTACAAATCATTCCTAATCCAAACGTGCAAAATGTCTAAAAAAGAATGTGAAATTGAATCTATGGGAGTTTTACTAGGAACAGTTATTTTTATATGGTTTGCAAATCAAAAATGATGTTTTATTCAATATGACTCTATACTGTAACTTTCAATATTACAGTTATTTAAACATAACTTCTAAACCACACATGAAAAATGGCCAATAATGCCTGAAATAACGTATCTCTAAGAGTTTTACTTGAAACATGTGCTTTTTTAAATTTTGAAAATGGACAAAGTAGTTTTTTACTCAGTATAACAATAAAGTTCTTAGAATCCTGAGATAATGCGAAAAAAGCAATAAAAATGTATTCCAACATAATTCCTAATCCAAATGTGCAACATTTCTAAAAATGCCTGTGATATTGAATCAATGTGAGTTTTACTAAAAAAGAGTGTTTTTCTATGGTTTGCAACTACAAAAATTAGGTTCTACTCAATATGACTCTATACTGTAACACTCAACATGACAGTTATTTAAACATAACTTCTAAACCACACATGAAAAATGGCTAATAATGCCTGAAATAATGCATCTTCGGGAGTTTTTATCGAAACATATGCTTTTTAAAATCTTGCAAATGCAAAAAGTAGTTTTTTATTCAATAAGACAGTAAGGTTCCTACAATCCTGAGATAATGCGAAAAAAGCAATAAAAATGTATTCAAACATAACTTATAAACAACACATGCAAAATGGCTTATAATGTCTGGAGATATTCATCTTTGTCAGTTGTACTAGAAAAATGATCATTTGTAAGGTTTGCAAAGACATACAGTTGTTTTGTAATTCAAAACAGATGTATATTTGTCATACTAAATATGAAAGGTTTATAGACATAACTCCAAAACCAAACATAATTTCTGTCAAAAAAAGACTGTAATATTGAATTTATGTGAGTTTTACAAGAATCAAGAATTTTGGAAAGGTTTACAAATACAGAAATTAGGTTTTATTCACTATGACAGTATACTGTCAAACTCAATAAGAAAGTTTTTGAAACATAATTCCAAAAATACACATGCAAAATGTCTAATAACGCCTGAAGATATGTTACTTTAAGAGTTTTACTGGAAAGAAACATTTGGCAAGGTTTGCAAAAACAACAAGTAATGTTTTACTCAATTTGACAGTATCATACTTACAATCCTGAGATAATGCGAAAAAAGCAATAAAAATGTATTACAAATCATTCCTAATCCAAACGTGCAAAATGTCTAAAAAAGAATGTAAAATTGAATCTATGGGTGTTTTACTAGGAACAGTTATTTTTATATGGTTTGCATATCAAAAATGATGTTTTATTCAATATGACTCTATACTGTAACACTCAATATTACAGTTATTTAAACATAACTTCTAAACCACACATGAAAAATGGCCAATAATGCCTGAAATAATGTATCTCTAAGAGTTTTACTTGAAACATGTCCTTTTTTAAATTTTGAAAATGGACAAAGTAGTTTTTTACTCAGTATAACAATAAAGTTCTTAGAATCCTGAGATAATGCGAAAAAAGCAATAAAAATGTATTCCAACATAATTCCTAATCCAAATGTGCAACATTTCTAAAAATGCCTGTGATATTGAATCAATGTGAGTTTTACTAAAAAATATTGTTTTTCTATGGTTTGCAACTACAAAAATTAGGTTCTACTCAATATGACTGTATACTGTAACACTCAATATGACAGTTATTTGAACATAACTTCTAAACCACACATGAAAAATGGCTAATAATGCCTGAAATAATGCATCTTCGGGAGTTTTGATCGAAACATATGCTTTTTAAAATCTTGCAAATGCAAAAAGTAGTTTTTTATTCAATAAGACAGTAAGGTTCCTACAATCCTGAGATAATGCGAAAAAAGCAATAAAAATGTATTCAAACATAACTTATAAACAACACATGCAAAATGGCTTATTATGTCTGGAGATATTCATCTTTGTCAGTTGTACTAGAAAAATGATCATTTGTAAGGTTTGCAAAGACATAAAGTTGTTTTGTAATTCAAAACAGATGTATATTTGTCATACTAAATATGAAAGGTTTATAGACATAACTCCAAAACCAAACATAATTCCTGTCAAAAAAGGCCTGTGATATTGAATTTATGTGAGTTTTACAAGAATCAAGTATTTTGGAAAGGTTCACAAATACAGAAATTAGGTTTTATTCACTATGACAGTATACTGTCAAACTCAATAAGAAGGTTTTTGAAACATAATTCCAAAAATACACATGCAAAATGTCTAATAACGCCTGAAGATATGCATCTTTAAGAGTTTTACTGGAAAGAAACATTTGGCAAGGTTTGCAAAAACAACAAGTAATGTTTTACTCAATTTGACAGTATCATACTTACAATCCTGAGATAATGCGAAAAAAGCAATAACAATGTATTACAAATCATTCCTAATCCAAACGTGCAAAATGTCTAAAAAAGAATGTGAAATTGAATCTATGGGAGTTTTACTAGGAACAGTTATTTTTATATGGTTTGCAAATCAAACATTATGTTTTATTCAATATGACTCTATACTGTAACACTCAATATTACAGTTATTTAAACATAACTTCTAAACCACACATGAAAAATGGCCAATAATGCCTGAAATAATGTATCTCTAAGAGTTTTACTTGAAACATGTGCTTTTTTAAATTTTGAAAATGGACAAAGTAGTTTTTTACTCAGTATAACAATAACGTTCTTAGAATCCTGAGATAATGCGAAAAAAGCAATAAAAATGTATTCCAACATAATTCCTAATCCAAATGTGCAAAATTTCTAAAAATGCCTGTGATATTGAATCAATGTGAGTTTTACTCTAAAAGAGTGTTTTTCTATGGTTTGCAACTACAAAAATTAGGTTCTACTCAATATGACTGTATACTGTAACACTCAATATGACAGTTATTTAAACATAACTTCTAAACCACACATGAAAAATGGCTAATAATGCCTGAAATAATGCATCTTCGGGAGTTTTGATCGAAACATATGCTTTTTAAAATCTTGCAAATGCAAAAAGTAGTTTTTTATTCAATAAGACAGTAAGGTTCCTACAATCCTGAGATAATGCGAAAAAAGCAATAAAAATGTATTCAAACATAACTTATAAACAACACATGCAAAATGGCTTATAATGTCTGGAGATATTCATCTTTGTCAGTTGTACTAGAAAAATGATCATTTGTAAGGTTTGCAAAGACATAAAGTTGTTTTGTAATTCAAAACAGATGTATATTTGTCATACTAAATATGAAAGGTTTATAGACATAACTCCAAAACCAAACATAATTTCTGTCAAAAAAAGACTGTAATATTGAATTTATGTGAGTTTTACAAGAATCAAGAATTTTGGAAAGGTTTACAAATACAGAAATTAGGTTTTATTCACTATGACAGTATACTGTCAAACTCAATAAGAAAGTTTTTGAAACATAATTCCAAAAATACACATGCACAATGTCTAATAACGCCTGGAGATATGTTACTTTAAGAGTTTTACTGGAAAGAAACATTTCGCAAGGTTTGCAAAAACAACAAGTAATGTTTTACTCAATTTGACAGTATCATACTTACAATCCTGAGATAATGCGAAAAAAGCAATAACAATGTATTACAAATCATTCCTAATCCAAACGTGCAAAATGTCTAAAAAAGAATGTGAAATTGAATCTATGGGAGTTTTACTAGGAACAGTTATTTTTATATGGTTTGCAAATCAAAAATGATGTTTTATTCAATATGACTCTATACTGTAACACTCAATATTACAGTTATTTAAACATAACTTCTAAACCACACATGAAAAATGGCCAATAATGCCTGAAATAATGTATCTCTAAGAGTTTTACTTGAAACATGTGCTTTTTTAAATTTTGAAAATGGACAAAGTAGTTTTTTACTCAGTATAACAATAAAGTTCTTAGAATCCTGAGATAATGCGAAAAAAGCAATAAAAATGTATTCCAACATAATTCCTAATCCAAATGTGCAAAATTTCTAAAAAGGCCTGTGATATTGAATCAATGTGAGTTTTACTAAAAAAGATTGTTTTTCTATGGTTTGCAACTACAAAAATTAGGTTCTACTCAATATGACTGTATACTGTAACACTCAATATGACAGTTATTTAAACATAACTTCTAAACCACACATGAAAAATGGCTAATAATGCCTGAAATAATGCATCTTCGGGAGTTTTGATGGAAACATATGCTTTTTAAAATCTTGCAAATGCAAAAAGTAGTTTTTTATTCAATAAGACAGTAAGGTTCCTACAATCCTGAGATAATGCGAAAAAAGCAATAAAAATGTATTCAAACATAACTTATAAACAACACATGCAAAATGGCTTATAATGTCTGGAGATATTCAACTTTGTCAGTTGTACTAGAAATATGATCATTTGTAAGGTTTGCAAAGACATAA
The DNA here is from genome assembly GCF_033978795.1 of Nerophis ophidion. NCBI lineage: Eukaryota > Metazoa > Chordata > Actinopteri > Syngnathiformes > Syngnathidae > Nerophis > Nerophis ophidion. Next base: position 41,042,665 of record NC_084617.1, read on the forward strand.
AGTTGTTTTGTAATTCAAAACAGATGTATATTTGTCATACTAAATATGAAAGGTTTATAGACATAACTCCAAAACCAAACATAATTTCTGTCAAAAAAAGCCTGTGATATTGAATTTATGTGAGTTTTACAAGAATCAAGTATTTTGGAAAGGTTCACAAATACAGAAATTAGGTTTTATTCACTATGACAGTATACTGTCAAACTCAATAAGAAAGTTTTTGAAACATAATTCCAAAAATACACATGCAAAATGTCTAATAACGCCTGAAGATATGTATCTTTAAGAGTTTTACTGGAAAGAAACATTTGGCAAGGTTTGCAAAAACAACAAGTAATGTTTTACTCAATTTGACAGTATCATACTTACAATCCTGAGATAATGCGAAAAAAGCAATAAAAATGTATTACAAATCATTCCTAATCCAAACGTGCAAAATGTCTAAAAAAGAATGTGAAATTGAATCTATGGGAGTTTTACTAGGAACAGTTATTTTTATATGGTTTGCAAATCAAAAATGATGTTTTATTCAATATGACTCTATACTGTAACACTCAATATTACAGTTATTTAAACATAACTTCTAAACCACACATGAAAAATGGCCAATAATGCCTGAAATAATGTATCTCTAAGAGTTTTACTTGAAACATGTGCTTTTTTAAATTTTGAAAATGGACAAAGTAGTTTTTTACTCAGTATAACAATAAAGTTCTTAGAATCCTGAGATAATGCGAAAAAAGCAATAAAAATGTATTCCAACATAATTCCTAATCCAAATGTGCAACATTTCTAAAAATGCCTGTGATATTGAATCAATGTGAGTTTTACTAAAAAAGATTGTTTTTCTATGGTTTGCAACTACAAAAATTAGGTTCTACTCAATATGACTGTATACTGTAACACTCAATATGACAGTTATTTAAACATAACTTCTAAACCACACATGAAAAATGGCTAATAATGCCTGAAATAATGCATCTTCGGGAGTTTTGATCGAAACATATGCTTTTTAAAATCTTGCAAATGCAAAAAGTAGTTTTTTATTCAATAAGACAGTAAGGTTCCTACAATCCTGAGATAATGCGAAAAAAGCAATAAAAATGTATTCAAACATAACTTATAAACAACACATGCAAAATGGCTTATAATGTCTGGGGATATTCATCTTTGTCAGTTGTACTAGAAAAATGATCATTTGTAAGGTTTGCAAAGACATAAAGTTGTTTTGTAATTCAAAACAGATGTATATTTGTCATACTAAATATGAAAGGTTTATAGACATAACTCCAAAACCAAACATAATTTCTGTCAAAAAAAGCCTGTGATATTGAATTTATGTGAGTTTCACAAGAATCAAGTATTTTGGAAAGGTTCACAAATACAGAAATTAGGTTTTATTCACTATGACAGTATACTGTCAAACTCAATAAGAAAGTTTTTGAAACATAATTCCAAAAATACACATGCAAAATGTCTAATAACGCCTGAAGATATGTATCTTTAAGAGTTTTACTGGAAAGAAACATTTGGCAAGGTTTGCAAAAACAACAAGTAATGTTTTACTCAATTTGACAGTATCATACTTACAATCCTGAGATAATGCGAAAAAAGCAATAAAAATGTATTACAAATCATTCCTAATCCAAACGTGCAAAATGTCTAAAAAAGAATGTGAAATTGAATCTATGGGAGTTTTACTAGGAACAGTTATTTTTATATGGTTTGCAAATCAAAAATGATGTTTTATTCAATATGACTCTATACTGTAACACTCAATATTACAGTTATTTAAACATAACTTCTAAACCACACATGAAAAATGGCCAATAATGCCTGAAATAATGTATCTCTAAGAGTTTTACTTGAAACATGTGCTTTTTTAAATTTTGAAAATGGACAAAGTAGTTTTTTACTCAGTATAACAATAAAGTTCTTAGAATCCTGAGATAATGCGAAAAAAGCAATAAAAATGTATTCCAACATAATTCCTAATCCAAATGTGCAAAATTTCTAAAAATGCCTGTGATATTGAATCAATGTGAGTTTTACTAAAAAAGAGTGTTTTTCTATGGTTTGCAACTACAAAAATTAGGTTCTACTCAATATGACTGTATACTGTAACACTCAATATGACAGTTATTTAAACATAACTTCTAAACCACACATGAAAAATGGCTAATAATGCCTGAAATAATGCATCTTCGGGAGTTTTGATCGAAACATATGCTTTTTAAAATCTTGCAAATGCAAAAAGTAGTTTTTTCTTCAATAAGACAGTAAGGTTCCTACAATCCTGAGATAATGCGAAAAAAGCAATAAAAATGTATTCAAACATAACTTATAAACAACACATGCGAAATGGCTTATAATGTCTGGGGATATTCATCTTTGTCAGTTGTACTAGAAAAATGATCATTTGTAAGGTTTGCAAAGACATAAAGTTGTTTTGTAATTCAAAACAGATGTATATTTGTCATACTAAATATGAAAGGTTTATAGACATAACTCCAAAACCAAACATAATTTCTGTCAAAAAAAGCCTGTGATATTGAATTTATGTGAGTTTCACAAGAATCAAGTATTTTGGAAAGGTTCACAAATACAGAAATTAGGTTTTATTCACTATGACAGTATACTGTCAAACTCAATAAGAAAGTTTTTGAAACATAATTCCAAAAATACACATGCAAAATGTCTAATAACGCCTGAAGATATGTATCTTTAAGAGTTTTACTGGAAAGAAACATTTGGCAAGGTTTGCAAAAACAACAAGTAATGTTTTACTCAATTTGACAGTATCATACTTACAATCCTGAGATAATGCGAAAAAAGCAATAAAAATGTATTACAAATCATTCCTAATCCAAACGTGCAAAATGTCTAAAAAAGAATGTGAAATTGAATCTATGGGAGTTTTACTAGGAACAGTTATTTTTATATGGTTTGCAAATCAAAAATGATGTTTTATTCAATATGACTCTATACTGTAACACTCAATATTACAGTTATTTAAACATAACTTCTAAACCACACATGAAAAATGGCCAATAATGCCTGAAATAATGTATCTCTAAGAGTTTTACTTGAAACATGTGCTTTTTTAAATTTTGAAAATGGACAAAGTAGTTTTTTACTCAGTATAACAATAAAGTTCTTAGAATCCTGAGATAATGCGAAAAAAGCAATAAAAATGTATTCCAACATAATTCCTAATCCAAATGTGCAAAATTTCTAAAAATGCCTGTGATATTGAATCAATGTGAGTTTTACTAAAAAAGAGTGTTTTTCTATGGTTTGCAACTACAAAAATTAGGTTCTACTCAATATGACTGTATACTGTAACACTCAATATGACAGTTATTTAAACATAACTTCTAAACCACACACGAAAAATGGCTAATAATGCCTGAAATAATGCATCTTCGGGAGTTTTGATCGAAACATATGCTTTTTAAAATCTTGCAAATGCAAAAAGTAGTTTTTTATTCAATAAGACAGTAAGGTTCCTACAATCCTGAGATAATGCGAAAAAAGCAATAAAAATGTATTCAAACATAACTTATAAACAACACATGCAAAATGGCTTATAATGTCTGGAGATATTCATCTTTGTCAGTTGTACTAGAAAAATGATCATTTGGAAGGTTTGCAAAGACATAAAGTTGTTTTGTAATTCAAAACAGATGTATATTTGTCATACTAAATATGAAAGGTTTATAGACATAACTCCAAAACCAAACATAATTTCTGTCAAAAAAAGCCTGTGATATTGAATTTATGTGAGTTTCACAAGAATCAAGTATTTTGGAAAGGTTCACAAATACAGAAATTAGGTTTTATTCACTATGACAGTATACTGTCAAACTCAATAAGAAAGTTTTTGAAACATAATTCCAAAAATACACATGCAAAATGTCTAATAACGCCTGAAGATATGTATCTTTAAGAGTTTTACTGGAAAGAAACATTTGGCAAGGTTTTCAAAAACAACAAGTAATGTTTTACTCAATTTGACAGTATCATACTTACAATCCTGAGATAATGCGAAAAAAGCAATAACAATGTATTACAAATCATTCCTAATCCAAACGTGCAAAATGTCTAAAAAAGAATGTGAAATTGAATCTATGGGAGTTTTACTAGGAACAGTTATTTTTATATGGTTTGCAAATCAAAAATGATGTTTTATTCAATATGACTCTATACTGTAACACTCAATATTACAGTTATTTAAACATAACTTCTAAACCACAAATGAAAAATGGCCAATAATGCCTGAAATAATGTATCTCTAAGAGTTTTACTTGAAACATGTGCTTTTTTAAATTTTGAAAATGGACAAAGTAGTTTTTTACTCAGTATAACAATAAAGTTCTTAGAATCCTGAGATGATGCGAAAAAAGCAATAAAAATGTATTCCAACATAATTCCTAATCCAAAAGTGCAAAATTTCTAAAAATGCCTGTGATATTGAATCAATGTGAGTTTTACTAAAAAAGAGTGTTTTTCTATGGTTTGCAACTACAAAAAATAGGTTCTACTCAATATGACTGTATACTGTAACACTCAATATGACAGTTATTTAAACATAACTTCTAAACCACACATGAAAAATGGCTAATAATATCTGAAATAATGCATCTTCGGGAGTTTTGATGGAAACATATGCTTTTTAAAATCTTGCAAATGCAAAAAGTAGTTTTTTATTCAATAAGACAGTAAGGTTCCTACAATCCTGAGATAATGCGAAAAAAGCAATAAAAATGTATTCAAACATAACTTATAAACAACACATGCAAAATGGCTTATAATGTCTGGAGATATTCATCTTTGTCAGTTGTACTAGAAAAATGATCATTTGTAAGGTTTGCAAAGACATAAAGTTGTTTTGTAATTCAAAACAGATGTATATTTGTCATACTAAATATGAAAGGTTTATAGACATAACTCCAAAACCAAACATAATTTCTGTCAAAAAAAGACTGTAATATTGAATTTATGTGAGTTTTACAAGAATCAAGAATTTTGGAAAGGTTCACAAATACAGAAATTAGGTTTTATTCACTATGACAGTATACTGTCAAACTCAATAAGAAAGTTTTTGAAACATAATTCCAAAAATACACATGCAAAATGTCTAATAAGGCCTGAAGATATGTATCTTTAAGAGTTTTACTGGAAAGAAACATTCGGCAAGGTTTGCAAAAACAACAAGTAATGTTTTACTCAATTTGACAGTATCATACTTACAATCCTGAGATAATGCGAAAAAAGCAATAAAAATGTATTACAAATCATTCCTAATCCAAACGTGCAAAATGTCTAAAAAAGAATGTGAAATTGAATCTATGGGAGTTTTACTAGGAACAGTTATTTTTATATGGTTTGCAAATCAAAAATGATGTTTTATTCAATATGACTCTATACTGTAACTTTCAATATTACAGTTATTTAAACATAACTTCTAAACCACACATGAAAAATGGCCAATAATGCCTGAAATAACGTATCTCTAAGAGTTTTACTTGAAACATGTGCTTTTTTAAATTTTGAAAATGGACAAAGTAGTTTTTTACTCAGTATAACAATAAAGTTCTTAGAATCCTGAGATAATGCGAAAAAAGCAATAAAAATGTATTCCAACATAATTCCTAATCCAAATGTGCAACATTTCTAAAAATGCCTGTGATATTGAATCAATGTGAGTTTTACTAAAAAAGAGTGTTTTTCTATGGTTTGCAACTACAAAAATTAGGTTCTACTCAATATGACTCTATACTGTAACACTCAACATGACAGTTATTTAAACATAACTTCTAAACCACACATGAAAAATGGCTAATAATGCCTGAAATAATGCATCTTCGGGAGTTTTTATCGAAACATATGCTTTTTAAAATCTTGCAAATGCAAAAAGTAGTTTTTTATTCAATAAGACAGTAAGGTTCCTACAATCCTGAGATAATGCGAAAAAAGCAATAAAAATGTATTCCAACAAAACTTATAAACAACACATGCAAAATGGCTTATAATGTCTGGAGATATTCATCTTTGTCAGTTGTACTAGAAAAATGATCATTTGTAAGGTTTGCAAAGACATACAGTTGTTTTGTAATTCAAAACAGATGTATATTTGTCATACTAAATATGAAAGGTTTATAGACATAACTCCAAAACCAAACATAATTTCTGTCAAAAAAAGACTGTAATATTGAATTTATGTGAGTTTTACAAGAATCAAGAATTTTGGAAAGGTTTACAAATACAGAAATTAGGTTTTATTCACTATGACAGTATACTGTCAAACTCAATAAGAAAGTTTTTGAAACATAATTCCAAAAATACACATGCAAAATGTCTAATAACGCCTGAAGATATGTTACTTTAAGAGTTTTACTGGAAAGAAACATTTGGCAAGGTTTGCAAAAACAACAAGTAATGTTTTACTCAATTTGACAGTATCATACTTACAATCCTGAGATAATGCGAAAAAAGCAATAAAAATGTATTACAAATCATTCCTAATCCAAACGTGCAAAATGTCTAAAAAAGAATGTAAAATTGAATCTATGGGTGTTTTACTAGGAACAGTTATTTTTATATGGTTTGCATATCAAAAATGATGTTTTATTCAATATGACTCTATACTGTAACACTCAATATTACAGTTATTTAAACATAACTTCTAAACCACACATGAAAAATGGCCAATAATGCCTGAAATAATGTATCTCTAAGAGTTTTACTTGAAACATGTCCTTTTTTAAATTTTGAAAATGGACAAAGTAGTTTTTTACTCAGTATAACAATAAAGTTCTTAGAATCCTGAGATAATGCGAAAAAAGCAATAAAAATGTATTCCAACATAATTCCTAATCCAAATGTGCAACATTTCTAAAAATGCCTGTGATATTGAATCAATGTGAGTTTTACTAAAAAATATTGTTTTTCTATGGTTTGCAACTACAAAAATTAGGTTCTACTCAATATGACTGTATACTGTAACACTCAATATGACAGTTATTTGAACATAACTTCTAAACCACACATGAAAAATGGCTAATAATGCCTGAAATAATGCATCTTCGGGAGTTTTGATCGAAACATATGCTTTTTAAAATCTTGCAAATGCAAAAAGTAGTTTTTTATTCAATAAGACAGTAAGGTTCCTACAATCCTGAGATAATGCGAAAAAAGCAATAAAAATGTATTCAAACATAACTTATAAACAACACATGCAAAATGGCTTATTATGTCTGGAGATATTCATCTTTGTCAGTTGTACTAGAAAAATGATCATTTGTAAGGTTTGCAAAGACATAAAGTTGTTTTGTAATTCAAAACAGATGTATATTTGTCATACTAAATATGAAAGGTTTATAGACATAACTCCAAAACCAAACATAATTCCTGTCAAAAAAGGCCTGTGATATTGAATTTATGTGAGTTTTACAAGAATCAAGTATTTTGGAAAGGTTCACAAATACAGAAATTAGGTTTTATTCACTATGACAGTATACTGTCAAACTCAATAAGAAAGTTTTTGAAACATAATTCCAAAAATACACATGCAAAATGTCTAATAACGCCTGAAGATATGCATCTTTAAGAGTTTTACTGGAAAGAAACATTTGGCAAGGTTTGCAAAAACAACAAGTAATGTTTTACTCAATTTGACAGTATCATACTTACAATCCTGAGATAATGCGAAAAAAGCAATAACAATGTATTACAAATCATTCCTAATCCAAACGTGCAAAATGTCTAAAAAAGAATGTGAAATTGAATCTATGGGAGTTTTACTAGGAACAGTTATTTTTATATGGTTTGCAAATCAAAAATTATGTTTTATTCAATATGACTCTATACTGTAACACTCAATATTACAGTTATTTAAACATAACTTCTAAACCACACATGAAAAATGGCCAATAATGCCTGAAATAATGTATCTCTAAGAGTTTTACTTGAAACATGTGCTTTTTTAAATTTTGAAAATGGACAAAGTAGTTTTTTACTCAGTATAACAATAACGTTCTTAGAATCCTGAGATAATGCGAAAAAAGCAATAAAAATGTATTCCAACATAATTCCTAATCCAAATGTGCAAAATTTCTAAAAATGCCTGTGATATTGAATCAATGTGAGTTTTACTCTAAAAGAGTGTTTTTCTATGGTTTGCAACTACAAAAATTAGGTTCTACTCAATATGACTGTATACTGTAACACTCAATATGACAGTTATTTAAACATAACTTCTAAACCACACATGAAAAATGGCTAATAATGCCTGAAATAATGCATCTTCGGGAGTTTTGATCGAAACATATGCTTTTTAAAATCTTGCAAATGCAAAAAGTAGTTTTTTATTCAATAAGACAGTAAGGTTCCTACAATCCTGAGATAATGCGAAAAAAGCAATAAAAATGTATTCAAACATAACTTATAAACAACACATGCAAAATGGCTTATAATGTCTGGAGATATTCATCTTTGTCAGTTGTACTAGAAAAATGATCATTTGTAAGGTTTGCAAAGACATAAAGTTGTTTTGTAATTCAAAACAGATGTATATTTGTCATACTAAATATGAAAGGTTTATAGACATAACTCCAAAACCAAACATAATTTCTGTCAAAAAAAGACTGTAATATTGAATTTATGTGAGTTTTACAAGAATCAAGAATTTTGGAAAGGTTTACAAATACAGAAATTAGGTTTTATTCACTATGACAGTATACTGTCAAACTCAATAAGAAAGTTTTTGAAACATAATTCCAAAAAATCACATGCACAATGTCTAATAACGCCTGGAGATATGTTACTTTAAGAGTTTTACTGGAAAGAAACATTTCGCAAGGTTTGCAAAAACAACAAGTAATGTTTTACTCAATTTGACAGTATCATACTTACAATCCTGAGATAATGCGAAAAAAGCAATAACAATGTATTACAAATCATTCCTAATCCAAACGTGCAAAATGTCTAAAAAAGAATGTGAAATTGAATCTATGGGAGTTTTACTAGGAACAGTTATTTTTATATGGTTTGCAAATCAAAAATGATGTTTTATTCAATATGACTCTATACTGTAACACTCAATATTACAGTTATTTAAACATAACTTCTAAACCACACATGAAAAATGGCCAATAATGCCTGAAATAATGTATCTCTAAGAGTTTTACTTGAAACATGTGCTTTTTTAAATTTTGAAAATGGACAAAGTAGTTTTTTACTCAGTATAACAATAAAGTTCTTAGAATCCTGAGATAATGCGAAAAAAGCAATAAAAATGTATTCCAACATAATTCCTAATCCAAATGTGCAAAATTTCTAAAAATGCCTGTGATATTGAATCAATGTGAGTTTTACTAAAAAAGAGTGTTTTTCTATGGTTTGCAACTACAAAAATTAGGTTCTACTCAATATGACTGTATACTGTAACACTCAATATGACAGTTATTTAAACATAACTTCTAAACCACACATGAAAAATGGCTAATAATGCCTGAAATAATGCATCTTCGGGAGTTTTGATGGAAACATATGCTTTTTAAAATCTTGCAAATGCAAAAAGTAGTTTTTTATTCAATAAGACAGTAAGGTTCCTACAATCCTGAGATAATGCGAAAAAAGCAATAAAAATGTATTCAAACATAACTTATAAACAACACATGCAAAATGGCTTATAATGTCTGGAGATATTCAACTTTGTCAGTTGTACTAGAAATATGATCATTTGTAAGGTTTGCAAAGACATAAAGTTGTTTTGTAATTCAAAACAGATGTATATTTGTCATACTAAATATGAAAGGTTTATAGACATAACTCCAAAACCAAACATAATTTCTGTCAAAAAAAGCCTGTGATATTGAATTTATGTGAGTTTTACAAGAATCAAGTATTTTGGAAAGGTTCACAAATACAGAAATTAGGTTTTATTCACTATGACAGTATACTGTCAAACTCAATAAGAAAGTTTTTGAAACATAATTCCAAAAATACACATGCAAAATGTCTAATAACGCCTGAAGATATGTATCTTTAAGAGTTTTACTGGAAAGAAACATTTGGCAAGGTTTGCAAAAACAACAAGTAATGTTTTACTCAATTTGACAGTATCATACTTACAATCCTGAGATAATGCGAAAAAAGCAATAAAAATGTATTACAAATCATTCCTAATCCAAACGTGCAAAATGTCTAAAAAAGAATGTGAAATTGAATCTATGGGAGTTTTACTAGGAACAGTTATTTTTATATGGTTTGCAAATCAAAAATGATGTTTTATTCAATATGACTCTATACTGTAACACTCAATATTACAGTTATTTAAACATAACTTCTAAACCACACATGAAAAATGGCCAATAATGCCTGAAATAATGTATCTCTAAGAGTTTTACTTGAAACATGTGCTTTTTTAAATTTTGAAAATGGACAAAGTAGTTTTTTACTCAGTATAACAATAAAGTTCTTAGAATCCTGAGATAATGCGAAAAAAGCAATAAAAATGTATTCCAACATAATTCCTAATCCAAATGTGCAACATTTCTAAAAATGCCTGTGATATTGAATCAATGTGAGTTTTACTAAAAAAGATTGTTTTTCTATGGTTTGCAACTACAAAAATTAGGTTCTACTCAATATGACTGTATACTGTAACACTCAATATGACAGTTATTTAAACATAACTTCTAAACCACACATGAAAAATGGCTAATAATGCCTGAAATAATGCATCTTCGGGAGTTTTGATCGAAACATATGCTTTTTAAAATCTTGCAAATGCAAAAAGTAGTTTTTTATTCAATAAGACAGTAAGGTTCCTACAATCCTGAGATAATGCGAAAAAAGCAATAAAAATGTATTCAAACATAACTTATAAACAACACATGCAAAATGGCTTATAATGTCTGGGGATATTCATCTTTGTCAGTTGTACTAGAAAAATGATCATTTGTAAGGTTTGCAAAGACATAAAGTTGGTTTGTAATTCAAAACAGATGTATATTTGTCATACTAAATATGAAAGGTTTATAGACATAACTCCAAAACCAAACATAATTTCTGTCAAAAAAAGCCTGTGATATTGAATTTATGTGAGTTTCACAAGAATCAAGTATTTTGGAAAGGTTCACAAATACAGAAATTAGGTTTTATTCACTATGACAGTATACTGTCAAACTCAATAAGAAAGTTTTTGAAACATAATTCCAAAAATACACATGCAAAATGTCTAATAACGCCTGAAGATATGTATCTTTAAGAGTTTTACTGGAAAGAAACATTTGGCAAGGTTTGCAAAAACAACAAGTAATGTTTTACTCAATTTGACAGTATCATACTTACAATCCTGAGATAATGCGAAAAAAGCAATAAAAATGTATTACAAATCATTCCTAATCCAAACGTGCAAAATGTCTAAAAAAGAATGTGAAATTGAATCTATGGGAGTTTTACTAGGAACAGTTATTTTTATATGGTTTCCAAATCAAAAATGATGTTTTATTCAATATGACTCTATACTGTAACACTCAATATTACAGTTATTTAAACATAACTTCTAAACCACACATGAAAAATGGCCAATAATGCCTGAAATAATGTATCTCTAAGAGTTTTACTTGAAACATGTGCTTTTTTAAATTTTGAAAATGGACAAAGTAGTTTTTTACTCAGTATAACAATAAAGTTCTTAGAATCCTGAGATAATGCGAAAAAAGCAATAAAAATGTATTCCAACATAATTCCTAATCCAAATGTGCAAAATTTCTAAAAATGCCTGTGATATTGAATCAATGTGAGTTTTACTAAAAAAGAGTGTTTTTCTATGGTTTGCAACTACAAAAATTAGGTTCTACTCAATATGACTGTATACTGTAACACTCAATATGACAGTTATTTAAACATAACTTCTAAACCACACATGAAAAATGGCTAATAATGCCTGAAATAATGCATCTTCGGGAGTTTTGATCGAAACATATGCTTTTTAAAATCTTGCAAATGCAAAAAGTAGTTTTTTATTCAATAAGACAGTAAGGTTCCTACAATCCTGAGATAATGCGAAAAAAGCAATAAAAATGTATTCAAACATAACTTATAAACAACACATGCGAAATGGCTTATAATGTCTGGGGATATTCATCTTTGTTAGTTGTACTAGAAAAATGATCATTTGTAAGGTTTGCAAAGACATAAAGTTGTTTTGTAATTCAAAACAGATGTATATTTGTCATACTAAATATGAAAGGTTTATAGACATAACTCCAAAACCAAACATAATTTCTGTCAAAAAAAGCCTGTGATATTGAATTTATGTGAGTTTCACAAGAATCAAGTATTTTGGAAAGGTTCACAAATACAGAAATTAGGTTTTATTCACTATGACAGTATACTGTCAAACTCAATAAGAAAGTTTTTGAAACATAATTCCAAAAATACACATGCAAAATGTCTAATAACGCCTGAAGATATGTATCTTTAAGAGTTTTACTGGAAAGAAACATTTGGCAAGGTTTGCAAAAACAACAAGTAATGTTTTACTCAATTTGACAGTATCATACTTACAATCCTGAGATAATGCGAAAAAAGCAATAAAAATGTATTACAAATCATTCCTAATCCAAACGTGCAAAATGTCTAAAAAAGAATGTGAAATTGAATCTATGGGAGTTTTACTAGGAACAGTTATTTTTATATGGTTTGCAAATCAAAAATGATGTTTTATTCAATATGACTCTATACTGTAACACTCAATATTACAGTTATTTAAACATAACTTCTAAACCACACATGAAAAATGGCCAATAATGCCTGAAATAATGTATCTCTAAGAGTTTTACTTGAAACATGTGCTTTTTTAAATTTTGAAAATGGACAAAGTAGTTTTTTACTCAGTATAACAATAAAGTTCTTAGAATCCTGAGATAATGCGAAAAAAGCAATAAAAATGTATTCCAACATAATTCCTAATCCAAATGTGCAAAATTTCTAAAAATGCCTGTGATATTGAATCAATGTGAGTTTTACTAAAAAAGAGTGTTTTTCTATGGTTTGCAACTACAAAAATTAGGTTCTACTCAATATGACTGTATACTGTAACACTCAATATGACAGTTATTTAAACATAACTTCTAAACCACACACGAAAAATGGCTAATAATGCCTGAAATAATGCATCTTCGGGAGTTTTGATCGAAACATATGCTTTTTAAAATCTTGCAAATGCAAAAAGTAGTTTTTTATTCAATAAGACAGTAAGGTTCCTACAATCCTGAGATAATGCGAAAAAAGCAATAAAAATGTATTCAAACATAACTTATAAACAACACATGCAAAATGGCTTATAATGTCTGGAGATATTCATCTTTGTCAGTTGTACTAGAAAAATGATCATTTGGAAGGTTTGCAAAGACATAAAGTTGTTTTGTAATTCAAAACAGATGTATATTTGTCATACTAAATATGAAAGGTTTATAGACATAACTCCAAAACCAAACATAATTTCTGTCAAAAAAAGCCTGTGATATTGAATTTATGTGAGTTTCACAAGAATCAAGTATTTTGGAAAGGTTCACAAATACAGAAATTAGGTTTTATTCACTATGACAGTATACTGTCAAACTCAATAAGAAAGTTTTTGAAACATAATTCCAAAAATACACATGCAAAATGTCTAATAACGCCTGAAGATATGTATCTTTAAGAGTTTTACTGGAAAGAAACATTTGGCAAGGTTTGCAAAAACAACAAGTAATGTTTTACTCAATTTGACAGTATCATACTTACAATCCTGAGATAATGCGAAAAAAGCAATAACAATGTCTTACAAATCATTCCTAATCCAAACGTGCAAAATGTCTAAAAAAGAATGTGAAATTGAATCTATGGGAGTTTTACTAGGAACAGTTATTTTTATATGGTTTGCAAATCAAAAATGATGTTTTATTCAATATGACTCTATACTGTAACACTCAATATTACAGTTATTTAAACATAACTTCTAAACCACAAATGAAAAATGGCCAATAATGCCTGAAATAATGTATCTCTAAGAGTTTTACTTGAAACATGTGCTTTTTTAAATTTTGAAAATGGACAAAGTAGTTTTTTACTCAGTATAACAATAAAGTTCTTAGAATCCTGAGATGATGCGAAAAAAGCAATAAAAATGTATTCCAACATAATTCCTAATCCAAAAGTGCAAAATTTCTAAAAATGCCTGTGATATTGAATCAATGTGAGTTTTACTAAAAAAGAGTGTTTTTCTATGGTTTGCAACTACAAAAAATAGGTTCTACTCAATATGACTGTATACTGTAACACTCAATATGACAGTTATTTAAACATAACTTCTAAACCACACATGAAAAATGGCTAATAATGCCTGAAATAATGCATCTTCGGGAGTTTTGATGGAAACATATGCTTTTTAAAATCTTGCAAATGCAAAAAGTAGTTTTTTATTCAATAAGACAGTAAGGTTCCTACAATCCTGAGATAATGCGAAAAAAGCAATAAAAATGTATTCAAACATAACTTATAAACAACACATGCAAAATGGCTTATAATGTCTGGAGATATTCATCTTTGTCAGTTGTACTAGAAAAATGATCATTTGTAAGGTTTGCAAAGACATAAAGTTGTTTTGTAATTCAAAACAGATGTATATTTGTCATACTAAATATGAAAGGTTTATAGACATAACTCCAAAACCAAACATAATTTCTGTCAAAAAAAGACTGTAATATTGAATTTATGTGAGTTTTACAAGAATCAAGAATTTTGGAAAGGTTCACAAATACAGAAATTAGGTTTTATTCACTATGACAGTATACTGTCAAACTCAATAAGAAAGTTTTTGAAACATAATTCCAAAAATACACATGCAAAATGTCTAATAAGGCCTGAAGATATGTATCTTTAAGAGTTTTACTGGAAAGAAACATTCGGCAAGGTTTGCAAAAACAACAAGTAATGTTTTACTCAATTTGACAGTATCATACTTACAATCCTGAGATAATGCGAAAAAAGCAATAAAAATGTATTACAAATCATTCCTAATCCAAACGTGCAAAATGTCTAAAAAAGAATGTGAAATTGAATCTATGGGAGTTTTACTAGGAACAGTTATTTTTATATGGTTTGCAAATCAAAAATGATGTTTTATTCAATATGACTCTATACTGTAACACTCGTTATTACAGTTATTTAAACATAACTTCTAAACCACACATGAAAAATGGCCAATAATGCCTGAAATAATGTATCTCTAAGAGTTTTACTTGAAACATGTGCTTTTTTAAATTTTGAAAATGGACAAAGTAGTTTTTTACTCAGTATAACATTAAAGTTCTTAGAATCCTGAGATAATGCGAAAAAAGCAATAAAAATGTATTCCAACATAATTCCTAATCCAAATGTGCAAAATTTCTAAAAATGCCTGTGATATTGAATCAATGTGAGTTTTACTAAAAAAGAGTGTTTGTCTATGGTTTGCAACTACAAAAATTAGGTTCTACTCAATATGACTGTATACTGTAACACTCAATATGACAGTTATTTAAACATAACTTCTAAACCACACATGAAAAATGGCTAATAATGCCTGAAATAATGCATCTTCGGGAGTTTTGATCGAAACATATGCTTTTTAAAATCTTGCAAATGCAAAAAGTAGTTTTTTATTCAATAAGACAGTAAGGTTCCCACAATCCTGAGATAATGCGAAAAAAGCAATAAAAATGTATTCAAACATAACTTATAAACAACACATTCAAAATGGCTTATAATGTCTGGAGATATTCATCTTTGTCAGTTGTACTAGAAAAATGATCATTTGTAAGGTTTGCAAAGACATAAAGTTGTTTTGTAATTCAAAACAGATGTATATTTGTCATACTAAATATGAAAGGTTTATAGACATAACTCCAAAACCAAACATAATTTCTGTCAAAAAAAGACTGTAATATTGAATTTATGTGAGTTTTACAAGAATCAAGAATTTTGGAAAGGTTCACAAATACAGGAATTAGGTTTTATTCACTATGACAGTATACTGTCAAACTCAATAAGAAAGTTTTTGAAACATAATTCCAAAAATACACATGCAAAATGTCTAATAACGCCTGAAGATATGTATCTTTAAGAGTTTTACTGGAAAGAAACATTTGGCAAAGTTTGCAAAAACAACAAGTAATGTTTTACTCAATTTGACAGTATCATACTTACAATCCTGAGATAATGCGAAAAAAGCAATAAAAATGTATTACAAATCATTCCTAATCCAAACGTGCAAAATGTCTAAAAAAGAATGTGAAATTGAATCTATGGGAGTTTTACTAGGAACAGTTATTTTTATATGGTTTGCAAATCAAAAATGATGTTTTATTCAATATGACTCTATACTGTAACACTCAATATTACAGTTATTTAAACATAACTTCTAAACCACACATGAAAAATGGCCAATAATGCCTGAAATAATGTATCTCTAAGAGTTTTACTTGAAACATGTGCTTTTTTAAATTTTGAAAATGGACAAAGTAGTTTTTTACTCAGTATAACAATAAAGTTCTTAGAATCCTGAGATAATGCGAAAAAAGCAATAGAAATGTATTCCAACATAATTCTTAATCCAAATGTGCAAAATTTCTAAAAATGCCTGTGATATTGAATCAATGTGAGTTTCACTAAAAAAGAGTGTTTTTCTATGGTTTGCAACTACAAAAATTAGGTTCTACTCAATATGACTGTATACTGTAACACTCAATATGACAGTTATTTAAACATAACTTCTAAACCACACATGAAAAATGGCTAATAATGCCTGAAATAATGCATCTTCGGGAGTTTTGATCGAAACATATGCTTTTTAAAATCTTGCAAATGCAAAAAGTAGTTTTTTATTCAATAAGACAGTAAGGTTCCTACAATCCTGAGATAATGCGAAAAAAGCAATAAAAATGTATTCAAACATAACTTATAAACAACACATGCAAAATGGCTTATAATGTCTGGAGATATTCATCTTTGTCAGTTGTACTAGAAAAATGATCATTTGTAAGGTTTGCAAAGACATAAAGTTGTTTTGTAATTCAAAACAGATGTATATTTGTCATACTAAATATGAAAGGTTTATAGACATAACTCCAAAACCAAACATAATTTCTGTCAAAAAAAGACTGTAATATTGAATTTATGTGAGTTTTACAAGAATCAAGAATTTTGGAAAGGTTCACAAATACAGAAATTAGGTTTTATTCACTATGACAGTATACTGTCAAACTCAATAAGAAAGTTTTTGAAACATAATTCCAAAAATACACATGCAAAATGTCTAATAACGCCTGAAGATATGTATCTTTAAGAGTTTTACTGGAAAGAAACATTTGGCAAGGTTTGCAAAAACAACAAGTAATGTTTTACTCAATTTGACAGTATCATACTTACAATCCTGAGATAATGCGAAAAAAGCAATAACAATGTATTACAAATCATTCCTAATCCAAACGTGCAAAATGTCTAAAAAAGAATGTGAAATTGAATCTATGGGAGTTTTACTAGGAACAGTTATTTTTATATGGTTTGCAAATCAAAAATGATGTTTTATTCAATATGACTCTATACTGTAACACTCAATATTACAGTTATTTAAACATAACTTCTAAACCACACATGAAAAATGGCCAATAATGCCTGAAATAATGTATCTCTAAGAGTTTTACTTGAAACATGTGCTTTTTTAAATTTTGAAAATGGACAAAGTAGTTTTTTACTCAGTATAACAATAAAGTTCTTAGAATCCTGAGATAATGCGAAAAAAGCAATAAAAATGTATTCCAACATAATTCTTAATCCAAATGTGCAAAATTTCTAAAAATGCCTGTGATATTGAATCAATGTGAGTTTTACTAAAAAAGATTGTTTTTCTATGGTTTGCAACTACAAAAAATAGGTTCTACTCAATATGACTGTATACTGTAACACTCAATATGACAGTTATTTAAACATAACTTCTAAACCACACATGAAAAATGGCTAATAATGCCTGAAATAATGCATCTTCGGGAGTTTTGATCGAAACATATGCTTTTTAAAATCTTGCAAATGCAAAAAGTAGTTTTTTATTCAATAAGACAGTAAGGTTCCTACAATCCTGAGCTCATGCGAAAAAAGCAATAAAAATGTATTCAAACATAACTTATAAACAACACATTCAAAATGGCTTATAATGTCTGGAGATATTCATTTTTGTCAGTTGTACTAGAAAAATGATCATTTGTAAGGTTTGCAAAGACATAAAGTTGTTTTGTAATTCAAAACAGATGTATATTTGTCATACTAAATATGAAAGGTTTATAGACATAACTCCAAAACCAAACATAATTTCTGTCAAAAAAAAGACTGTAATATTGAATTTATGTGAGTTTTACAAGAATCAAGAATTTTGGAAAGGTTCACAAATACAGAAATTAGGTTTTATTCACTATGACAGTATACTGTCAAACTCAATAAGAAAGTTTTTGAAACATAATTCCAAAAATACACATGCAAAATGTCTAATAACGCCTGAAGATATGTATCTTTAAGAGTTTTACTGGAAAGAAACATTTGGCAAGGTTTGCAAAAACAACAAGTAATGTTTTACTCAATTTGACAGTATCATACTTACAATCCTGAGATAATGCGAAAAAAGCAATAAAAATGTATTACAAATCATTCCTAATCCAAACGTGCAAAATGTCTAAAAAAGAATGTGAAATTGAATCTATGGGAGTTTTACTAGGAACAGTTATTTTTATATGGTTTGCAAATCAAAAATGATGTTTTATTCAATATGACTCTATACTGTAACACTCAATATTACAGTTATTTAAACATAACTTCTAAACCACACATGAAAAATGGCCAATAATGCCTGAAATAATGTATCTCTAAGAGTTTTACTTGAAACATGTGCTTTTTTAAATTTTGAAAATGGACAAAGTAGTTTTTTACTCAGTATAACAATAAAGTTCTTAGAATCCTGAGATAATGCGAAAAAAGCAATACAAATGTATTCCAACATAATTCCTAATCCAAATGTGCAAAATTTCCAAAAATGCCTGTGATATTGAATCAATGTGAGTTTTACTAAAACATATTGTTTTTCTATGGTTTGCAACTACAAAAATTAGGTTCTACTCAATATGACTGTATACTGTAACACTCAATATGACAGTTATTTAAACATAACTTTTAACCACACATGAAAAATGGCTAATAATGCCTGAAATAATGCATCTTCGGGAGTTTTGATCGAAACATATGCTTTTTAAAATCTTGCAAATGCAAAAAGTAGTTTTTTATTCAATAAGACAGTAAGGTTCCTACAATCCTGAGATAATGCGAAAAAAGCAATAAAAATGTATTCAAACATAACTTATAAACAACACATTCAAAATGGCTTATAATGTCTGGAGATATTCATCTTTGTCAGTTGTACTAGAAACATGATCATTTGTAAGGTTTGCAAAGACATAAAGTTGTTTTGTAATTCAAAACAGATGTATATTTGTCATACTAAATATGAAAGGTTTATAGACATAACTCCAAAACCAAACATAATTTCTGTCAAAAAAAGACTGTAATATTGAATTTATGTGAGTTTTACAAGAATCAAGAATTTTGGAAAGGTTCACAAATACAGAAATTAGGTTTTATTCACTATGACAGTATACTGTCAAACTCAATAAGAAAGTTTTTGAAACATAATTCCAAAAATACACATGCAAAATGTCTAATAACGCCTGAAGATATGTATCTTTAAGAGTTTTACTGGAAAGAAACATTTGGCAAGGTTTGCAAAAACAACAAGTAATGTTTTACTCAATTTGACAGTATCATACTTACCATCCTGAGATAATGCGAAAAAAGCAATAAAAATGTATTACAAATCATTCCTAATCCAAACGTGCAAAATGTCTAAAAAAGAATGTGAAATTGAATCTATGGGAGATTTACTAGGAACAGTTATTTTTATATGGTTTGCAAATCAAAAATGATGTTTTATTCAATATGACTCTATACTGTAACACTCAATATTACAGTTATTTAAACATAACTTCTAAACCACACATGAAAAATGGCCAATAATTACTGAAAAAATGTATCTCTAAGAGTTTTACTTGAAACATGTGCTTTTTTAAATTTTGAAAATGGACAAAGTAGTTTTTTACTCAGTATAACAATAAAGTTCTTAGAATCCTGAGATAATGCGAAAAAAGCAATAAAAATGTATTCCAACATAATTCCTAATCCAAATGTGCAAAATTTCTAAAAATGCCTGTGATATTGAATCAATGTGAGTTTTACTAAAAAAGAGTGTTTTTCTATGGTTTGCAACTACAAAAATTAGGTTCTACTCAATATGACTGTATACTGTAACACTCAATATGACAGTTATTTAAACATAACTTCTAAAC
The DNA here is from genome assembly GCF_033978795.1 of Nerophis ophidion. NCBI lineage: Eukaryota > Metazoa > Chordata > Actinopteri > Syngnathiformes > Syngnathidae > Nerophis > Nerophis ophidion. The sequence continues at coordinate 41,063,142 of NC_084617.1, forward strand.
CACACATGAAAAATGGCTAATAATGCCTGAAATAATGCATCTTCGGGAGTTTTGATCGAAACATATGCTTTTTAAAATCTTGCAAATGCAAAAAGTAGTTTTTTATTCAATAAGACAGTAAGGTTCCTACAATCCTGAGCTCATGCGAAAAAAGCAATAAAAATGTATTCAAACATAACTTATAAACAACACATTCAAAATGGCTTATAATGTCTGGAGATATTCATTTTTGTCAGTTGTACTAGAAAAATTATCATTTGTAAGGTTTGCAAAGACATAAAGTTGTTTTGTAATTCAAAACAGATGTATATTTGTCATACTAAATATGAAAGGTTTATAGACATAACTCCAAAACCAAACATAATTTCTGTCAAAAAAAGACTGTAATATTGAATTTATGTGAGTTTTACAAGAATCAAGAATTTTGGAAAGGTTCACAAATACAGAAATTAGGTTTTATTCACTATGACAGTATACTGTCAAACTCAATAAGAAAGTTTTTGAAACATAATTCCAAAAATACACATGCAAAATGTATAATAACGCCTGAAGATATGTATCTTTAAGAGTTTTACTGGAAAGAAACATTTGGCAAAGTTTGCAAAAACAACAAGTAATGTTTTACTCAATTTGACAGTATCATACTTACAATCCTGAGATAATGCGAAAAAAGCAATAAAAATGTATTACAAATCATTCCTAATCCAAACGTGCAAAATGTCTAAAAAAGAATGTGAAATTGAATCTATGGGAGTTTTACTAGAAACAGTTATTTTTATATGGTTTGCAAATCAAAAATGATGTTTTATTCAATATGACTCTATACTGTAACACTCAATATTACAGTTATTTAAACATAACTTCTAAACCACACATGAAAAATGGCCAATAATGCCTGAAATAATGTATCTCTAAGAGTTTTACTTGAAATATGTGCTTTTTTAAATTTTGAAAATGGACAAAGTAGTTTTTTACTCAGTATAACAATAAAGTTATTAGAATCCTGAGATAATGCGAAAAAAGCAATAAAAATGTATTCCAACATAATTCCTAATCCAAATGTGCAACATTTCTAAAAATGCCTGTGATATTGAATCAATGTGAGTTTTACTAAAAAAGATTGTTTTTCTATGGTTTGCAACTACAAAAATTAGGTTCTACTCAATATGACTGTATACTGTAACACTCAATATGACAGTTATTTAAACATAACTTCTAAACCACACATGAAAAATGGCTAATAATGCCTGAAATAATGCATCTTTGGGAGTTTTGATCGAAACATATGCTTTTTAAAATCTTGCAAATGCAAAAAGTAGTTTTTTATTCAATAAGACAGTAAGGTTCCTACAATCCTGAGATAATGCGAAAAAAGCAATAAAAATGTATTCAAACATAACTTATAAACAACACATTCAAAATGGCTTATAATGTCTGGAGATATTCATCTTTGTCAGTTGTACTAGAAAAATGATCATTTGTAAGGTTTGCAAAGACATAAAGTTGTTTTGTAATTCAAATCAGATGTATATTTGTCATACTAAATATGAAAGGTTTATAGACATAACTCCAAAACCAAACATAATTTCTGTCAAAAAAAGACTGTAATATTGAATTTATGTGAGTTTTACAAGAATCAAGAATTTTGGAAAGGTTCACAAATACAGAAATTAGGTTTTATTCACTATGACAGTATACTGTCAAACTCAATAAGAAAGTTTTTGAAACATAATTCCAAAAATACACATGCAAAATGTCTAATAACGCCTGAAGATATGTATCTTTAAGAGTTTTACTGGAAAGAAACATTTGGCAAAGTTTGCAAAAACAACAAGTAATGTTTTACTCAATTTGACAGTATCATACTTACAATCCTGAGATAATGCGAAAAAAGCAATAAAAATGTATTACAAATCATTCCTGATCCTAACGTGCAAAATGTCTAAAAAAGAATGTGAAATTGAATCTATGGGAGTTTTACTAGGAACAGTTATTTTTATATGGTTTGCAAATCAAAAATGATGTTTTATTCAATATGACTCTATACTGTAACACTCAATATTACAGTTATTTAAACATAACTTCTAAACCACACATGAAAAATGGCCAATAATGCCTGAAATAATGTATCTCTAAGAGTTTTACTTGAAACATGTGCTTTTTTAAATTTTGAAAATGGACAAAGTAGTTTTTTACTCAGTATAACAATAAAGTTCTTAGAATCCTGAGATAATGCGAAAAAAGCAATACAAATGTATTCCAACATAATTCTTAATCCAAATGTGCAAAATTTCTAAAAATGCCTGTGATATTGAATCAATGTGAGTTTTACTAAAAAAGATTGTTTTTCTATGGTTTGCAACTACAAAAATTAGGTTCTACTCAATATGACTGTATACTGTAACACTCAATATGACAGTTATTTAAACATAACTTCTAAACCACACATGAAAAATGGCTAATAATGCCTGAAATAATGCATCTTCGGGAGTTTTGATCGAAACATATGCTTTTTAAAATCTTGCAAATGCAAAAAGTAGTTTTTTATTCAATAAGACAGTAAGGTTCCTACAATCCTGAGATAATGCGAAAAAAGCAATAAAAATGTATTCAAACATAACTTATAAACAACACATTCAAAATGGCTTATAATGTCTGGAGATATTCATCTTTGTCAGTTGTACTAGAAAAATGATCATTTGTAAGGTTTGCAAAGACATAAAGTTGTTTTGTAATTCAAAACAGATGTATATTTGTCATACTAAATATGAAAGGTTTATAGACATAACTCCAAAACCAAACATAATTTCTGTCAAAAAAAGACTGTAATATTGAATTTATGTGAGTTTTACAAGAATCAAGAATTTTGGAAAGGTTCACAAATACAGAAATTAGGTTTTATTCACTATGACAGTATACTGTCAAACTCAATAAGAAAGTTTTTGAAACATAATTCCAAAAATACACATGCAAAATGTCTAATAACGCCTGAAGATATGTATCTTTAAGAGTTTTACTGGAAAGAAACATTTGGCAAAGTTTGCAAAAACAACAAGTAATGTTTTACTCAATTTGACAGTATCATACTTACAATCCTGAGATAATGCGAAAAAAGCAATAAAAATGTATTCAAACATAACTTATAAACAACACATTCAAAATGGCTTATAATGTCTGGAGATATTCATCTTTGTCAGTTGTACTAGAAAAATGATCATTTGTAAGGTTTGCAAAGACATAAAGTTGTTTTGTAATTCAAATCAGATGTATATTTGTCATACTAAATATGAAAGGTTTATAGACATAACTCCAAAACCAAACATAATTTCTGTCAAAAAAAGACTGTAATATTGAATTTATGTGAGTTTTACAAGAATCAAGAATTTTGGAAAGGTTCACAAATACAGAAATTAGGTTTTATTCACTATGACAGTATACTGTCAAACTCAATAAGAAAGTTTTTGAAACATAATTCCAAAAATACACATGCAAAATGTCTAATAACGCCTGAAGATATGTATCTTTAAGAGTTTTACTGGAAAGAAACATTTGGCAAAGTTTGCAAAAACAACAAGTAATGTTTTACTCAATTTGACAGTATCATACTTACAATCCTGAGATAATGCGAAAAAAGCAATAAAAATGTATTACAAATCATTCCTGATCCTAACGTGCAAAATGTCTAAAAAAGAATGTGAAATTGAATCTATGGGAGTTTTACTAGGAACAGTTATTTTTATATGGTTTGCAAATCAAAAATGATGTTTTATTCAATATGACTCTATACTGTAACACTCAATATTACAGTTATTTAAACATAACTTCTAAACCACACATGAAAAATGGCCAATAATGCCTGAAATAATGTATCTCTAAGAGTTTTACTTGAAACATGTGCTTTTTTAAATTTTGAAAATGGACAAAGTAGTTTTTTACTCAGTATAACAATAAAGTTCTTAGAATCCTGAGATAATGCGAAAAAAGCAATAAAAATGTATTCCAACATAATTCCTAATCCAAATGTGCAAAATTTCTAAAAATGCCTGTGATATTGAATCAATGTGAGTTTTACTAAAAAAGATTGTTTTTCTATGGTTTGCAACTACAAAAATTAGGTTCTACTCAATATGACTGTATACTGTAACACTCAATATGACAGTTATTTAAACATAACTTCTAAACCACACATGAAAAATGGCTAATAATGCCTGAAATAATGCATCTTCGGGAGTTTTGATCGAAACATATGCTTTTTAAAATCTTGCAAATGCAAAAAGTAGTTTTTTATTCAATAAGACAGTAAGGTTCCTACAATCCTGAGATAATGCGAAAAAAGCAATAAAAATGTATTCAAACATAACTTATAAACAACACATTCAAAATGGCTTATAATGTCTGGAGATATTCATCTTTGTCAGTTGTACTAGAAAAATGATCATTTGTAAGGTTTGCAAAGACATAAAGTTGTTTTGTAATTCAAAACAGATGTATATTTGTCATACTAAATATGAAAGGTTTATAGACATAACTCCAAAACCAAACATAATTTCTGTCAAAAAAAGACTGTAATATTGAATTTATGTGAGTTTTACAAGAATCAAGAATTTTGGAAAGGTTCACAAATACAGAAATTAGGTTTTATTCACTATGACAGTATACTGTCAAACTCAATAAGAAAGTTTTTGAAACATAATTCCAAAAATACACATGCAAAATGTCTAATAACGCCTGAAGATATGTATCTTTAAGAGTTTTACTGGAAAGAAACATTTGGCAAAGTTTGCAAAAACAACAAGTAATGTTTTACTCAATTTGACAGTATCATACTTACAATCCTGAGATAATGCGAAAAAAGCAATAAAAATGTATTCAAACATAACTTATAAACAACACATTCAAAATGGCTTATAATGTCTGGAGATATTCATCTTTGTCAGTTGTACTAGAAAAATGATCATTTGTAAGGTTTGCAAAGACATAAAGTTGTTTTGTAATTCAAATCAGATGTATATTTGTCATACTAAATATGAAAGGTTTATAGACATAACTCCAAAACCAAACATAATTTCTGTCAAAAAAAGACTGTAATATTGAATTTATGTGAGTTTTACAAGAATCAAGAATTTTGGAAAGGTTCACAAATACAGAAATTAGGTTTTATTCACTATGACAGTATACTGTCAAACTCAATAAGAAAGTTTTTGAAACATAATTCCAAAAATACACATGCAAAATGTCTAATAACGCCTGAAGATATGTATCTTTAAGAGTTTTACTGGAAAGAAACATTTGGCAAAGTTTGCAAAAACAACAAGTAATGTTTTACTCAATTTGACAGTATCATACTTACAATCCTGAGATAATGCGAAAAAAGCAATAAAAATGTATTACAAATCATTCCTGATCCTAACGTGCAAAATGTCTAAAAAAGAATGTGAAATTGAATCTATGGGAGTTTTACTAGGAACAGTTATTTTTATATGGTTTGCAAATCAAAAATGATGTTTTATTCAATATGACTCTATACTGTAACACTCAATATTACAGTTATTTAAACATAACTTCTAAACCACACATGAAAAATGGCCAATAATGCCTGAAATAATGTATCTCTAAGAGTTTTACTTGAAACATGTGCTTTTTTAAATTTTGAAAATGGACAAAGTAGTTTTTTACTCAGTATAACAATAAAGTTCTTAGAATCCTGAGATAATGCGAAAAAAGCAATAAAAATGTATTCCAACATAATTCCTAATCCAAATGTGCAAAATTTCTAAAAATGCCTGTGATATTGAATCAATGTGAGTTTTACTAAAAAAGATTGTTTTTCTATGGTTTGCAACTACAAAAATTAGGTTCTACTCAATATGACTGTATACTGTAACACTCAATATGACAGTTATTTAAACATAACTTCTAAACCACACATGAAAAATGGCTAATAATGCCTGAAATAATGCATCTTCGGGAGTTTTGATCGAAACATATGCTTTTTAAAATCTTGCAAATGCAAAAAGTAGTTTTTTATTCAATAAGACAGTAAGGTTCCTACAATCCTGAGATAATGCGAAAAAAGCAATAAAAATGTATTCAAACATAACTTATAAACAACACATTCAAAATGGCTTATAATGTCTGGAGATATTCATCTTTGTCAGTTGTACTAGAAAAATGATCATTTGTAAGGTTTGCAAAGACATAAAGTTGTTTTGTAATTCAAAACAGATGTATATTTGTCATACTAAATATGAAAGGTTTATAGACATAACTCCAAAACCAAACATAATTTCTGTCAAAAAAAGACTGCAATATTGAATTTATGTGAGTTTTACAAGAATCAAGAATTTTGGAAAGGTTCACAAATACAGAAATTAGGTTTTATTCACTATGACAGTATACTGTCAAACTCAATAAGAACGTTTTTGAAACATAATTCCAAAAATACACATGCAAAATGTCTAATAACGCCTGAAGATATGTATCTTTAAGAGTTTTACTGGAAAGAAACATTTGGCAAGGTTTGCAAAAACAACAAGTAATGTTTTACTCAATTTGACAGTATCATACTTACAATCCTGAGATAATGCGAAAAAAGCAATAAAAATGTATTACAAATCATTCCTAATCCAAACGTGCAAAATGTCTAAAAAAGAATGTGAAATTGAATCTATGGGAGTTTTACTAGGAACAGTTATTTTTATATGGTTTGCAAATCAAAAATGATGTTTTATTCAATATGACTCTATACTGTAACACTCAATATTACAGTTATTTGAACATAACTTCTAAACCACACATGAAAAATGGCCAATAATGCCTGAAATAATGTATCTCTAAGAGTTTTACTTGAAACATGTGCTTTTTTAAATTTTGAAAATGGACAAAGTAGTTTTTTACTCAGTATAACAATAAAGTTCTTAGAATCCTGAGATAATGCGAAAAAAGCAATAAAAATGTATTCCAACATAATTCCTAATCCAAATGTGCAAAATTTCTAAAAATGCCTGTGATATTGAATCAATGTGAGTTTTACTAAAAAAGATTGTTTTTCTATGGTTTGCAACTACAAAATTTAGGTTCTACTCAATATGACTGTATACTGTAACACTCAATATGACAGTTATTTAAACATAACTTCTAAACCACACATGAAAAATGGCTAATAATGCCTGAAATAATGCATCTTCGGGAGTTTTGATCGAAACATATGCTTTTTAAAATCTTGCAAATGCAAAAAGTAGTTTTTTATTCAATAAGACAGTAAGGTTCCTACAATCCTGAGATCATGCGAAAAAAGCAATAAAAATGTATTCAAACATAACTTATAAACAACACATTCAAAATGGCTTATAATGTCTGGAGATATTCATCTTTGTCAGTTGTACTAGAAAAATGATCATTTGTAAGGTTTGCAAAGACATAAAGTTGTTTTGTAATTCAAAACAGATGTATATTTGTCATACTAAATATGAAAGGTTTATAGACATAACTCCAAAACCAAACATAATTTCTGTCAAAAAAAGACTGTAATATTGAATTTATGTGAGTTTTACAAGAATCAAGAATTTTGGAAAGGTTCACAAATACAGAAATTAGGTTTTATTCACTATGACAGTATACTGTCAAACTCAATAAGAAAGTTTTTGAAACATAATTCCAAAAATACACATGCAAAATGTCTAATAACGCCTGAAGATATGTATCTTTAAGAGTTTTACTGGAAAGAAACATTTGGCAAGGTTTGCAAAAACAACAAGTAATGTTTTACTCAATTTGACAGTATCATACTTACAATCCTGAGATAATGCGAAAAAAAGCAATAAAAATGTATTACAAATCATTCCTAATCCAAACGTGCAAAATGTCTAAAAAAGAATGTGAAATTGAATCTATGGGAGTTTTACTAAAAACAGTTATTTTTATATGGTTTGCAAATCAAAAATGATGTTTTATTCAATATGACTCTATACTGTAACACTCAATATTACAGTTATTTAAACATAACTTCTAAACCACACATGAAAAATGGCCAATAATGCCTGAAATAATGTATCTCTAAGAGTTTTACTTGAAACATGTGCTTTTTTAAATTTTGAAAATGGACAAAGTAGTTTTTTACTCAGTATAACAATAAAGTTCTTAGAATCCTGAGATAATGCGAAAAAAGCAATAAAAATGTATTCCAACATAATTCCTAATCCAAATGTGCAAAATTTCTAAAAATGCCTGTGATATTGAATCAATGTGAGTTTCACTAAAAAAGAGTGTTTTTCTATGGTTTGCAACTACAAAAATTAGGTTCTACTCAATATGACTGTATACTGTAACACTCAATATGACAGTTATTTAAACATAACTTCTAAACCACACATGAAAAATGGCTAATAATGCCTGAAATAATGCATCTTCGGGAGTTTTGATCGAAACATATGCTTTTTAAAATCTTGCAAATGCAAAAAGTAGTTTTTTATTCAATAAGACAGTAAGGTTCCTACAATCCTGAGATAATGCGAAAAAAGCAATAAAAATGTATTCAAACATAACTTATAAACAACACATTCAAAATGGCTTATAATGTCTGGAGATATTCATCTTTGTCAGTTGTACTAGAAAAATGATCATTTGTAAGGTTTGCAAAGACATAAAGTTGTTTTGTAATTCAAAACAGATGTATATTTGTCATACTAAATATGAAAGGTTTATAGACATAACTCCAAAACCAAACATAATTTCTGTCAAAAAAAGACTGTAATATTGAATTTATGTGAGTTTTACAAGAATCAAGAATTTTGGAAAGGTTCACAAATACAGAAATTAGGTTTTATTCACTATGACAGTATACTGTCAAACTCAATAAGAAAGTTTTTGAAACATAATTCCAAAAATACACATGCAAAATGTCTAATAACGCCTGAAGATATGTATCTTTAAGAGTTTTACTGGAAAGAAACATTTGGCAAGGTTTGCAAAAACAACAAGTAATGTTTTACTCAATTTGACAGTATCATACTTACAATCCTGAGATAATGCGAAAAAAGCAATAAAAATGTATTACAAATCATTCCTAATCCAAAAGTGCAAAATGTCTAAAAAAGAATGTGAAATTGAATCTATGGGAGTTTTACTAGGAACAGTTATTTTTATATGGTTTGCAAATCAAAAATGATGTTTTATTCAATATGACTCTATACTGTAACACTCAATATTACAGTTATTTAAACATAACTTCTAAACCACACATGAAAAATGGCCAATAATGCCTGAAATAATGTATCTCTAAGAGTTTTACTTGAAACATGTGCTTTTTTAAATTTTGAAAATGGACAAAGTAGTTTTTTACTCAGTATAACAATAAAGTTCTTAGAATCCTGAGATAATGCGAAAAAAGCAATAAAAATGTATTCCAACATAATTCCTAATCCAAATGTGCAAAATTTCTAAAAATGCCTGTGATATTGAATCAATGTGAGTTTTACTAAAAAAGATCGTTTTTCTATGGTTTGCAACTACAAAAATTAGGTTCTACTCAATATGACTGTATACTGTAACACTCAATATGACAGTTATTTAAACATAACTTCTAAACCACACATGAAAAATGGCTAATAATGCCTGAAATAATGCATCTTCGGGAGTTTTGATCGAAACATATGCTTTTTAAAATCTTGCAAATGCAAAAAGTAGTTTTTTATTCAATAAGACAGTAAGGTTCCTACAATCCTGAGATAATGCGAAAAAAGCAATAAAAATGTATTCAAACATAACTTATAAACAACACATTCAAAATGGCTTATAATGTCTGGAGATATTCGTCTTTGTCAGTTGTACTAGAAAAATGATCATTTGTAAGGTTTGCAAAGACATAAAGTTGTTTTGTAATTCAAAACAGATGTATATTTGTCATACTAAATATGAAAGGTTTATAGACATAACTCCAAAACCAAACATAATTTCTGTCAAAAAAAGACTGTAATATTGAATTTATGTGAGTTTTACAAGAATCAAGAATTTTGGAAAGGTTCACAAATACAGAAATTAGGTTTTATTCACTATGACAGTATACTGTCAAACTCAATAAGAACGTTTTTTAAACATAATTCCAAAAATACACATGCAAAATGTCTAATAACGCCTGAAGATATGTATCTTTAAGAGTTTTACTGGAAAGAAACATTTGGCAAGGTTTGCAAAAACAACAAGTAATGTTTTACTCAATTTGACAGTATCATACTTACAATCCTGAGATAATGCGAAAAAAGCAATAAAAATGTATTACAAATCATTCCTAATCCAAACGTGCAAAATGTCTAAAAAAGAATGTGAAATTGAATCTATGGGAGTTTTACTAGGAACAGTTATTTTTATATGGTTTGCAAATCAAAAATGATGTTTTATTCAATATGACTCTATACTGTAACACTCAATATTACAGTTATTTAAACATAACTTCTAAACCACACATGAAAAATGGCCAATAATGCCTGAAATAATGTATCTCTAAGAGTTTTACTTGAAACAGGCTGTTGCCCCCGCGACCCGACCTCGGATAAGCGGAAGATGATGATGATGATGATGTGCTTTTTTAAATTTTGAAAATGGACAAAGTAGTTTTTTACTCAGTATAACAATAAAGTTCTTAGAATCCTGAGATAATGCGAAAAAAGCAATAAAAATGTATTCCAACATAATTCCTAATCCAAATGTGCAAAATTTCTAAAAATGCCTGTGATATTGAATCAATGTGAGTTTTACTAAAAAAGATTGTTTTTCTATGGTTTGCAACTACAAAAATTAGGTTCTACTCAATATGTCTGTATACTGTAACACTCAATATGACAGTTATTTAAACATAACTTCTAAACCACACATGAAAAATGGCTAATAATGCCTGAAATAATGCATCTTCGGGAGTTTTGATCGAAACATATGCTTTTTAAAATCTTGCAAATGCAAAAAGTAGTTTTTTATTCAATAAGACAGTAAGGTTCCTACAATCCTGAGATAATGCAAAAAAAGCAATAAAAATGTATTCAAACATAACTTATAAACAACACATGCAAAATGGCTTATAATGTCTGGAGATATTCATCTTTGTCAGTTGTACTAGAAAAATGATCATTTGTAAGGTTTGCAAAGACATAATGTTGTTTTGTAATTCAAAACAGATGTATATTTGTCATACTAAATATGAAAGGTTTATAGACATAACTCCAAAACCAAACATAATTTCTGTCAAAAAAAGACTGTAATATTGAATTTATGTGAGTTTTACAAGAATCAAGAATTTTGGAAAGGTTCACAAATACAGAAATTAGGTTTTATTCACTATGACAGTATACTGTCAAACTCAATAAGAAAGTTTTTGAAACATAATTCCAAAAATACACATGCAAAATGTCTAATAACGCCTGAAGATATGTATCTTTAAGAGTTTTACTGGAAAGAAACATTTGGCAAGGTTTGCAAAAACAACAAGTAATGTTTTACTCAATTTGACAGTATCATACTTACAATCCTGAGATAATGCGAAAAAAGCAATAAAAATGTATTACAAATCATTCCTAATCCAAACGTGCAAAATGTCTAAAAAAGAATGTGAAATTGAATCAATGGGAGTTTTACTAGGAACAGTTATTTTTATATGGTTTGCAAATCAAAAATGATGTTTTGTTCAATATTACTCTATACTGTAACACTCAATATTACAGTTATTTAAACATAACTTCTAAACCACACATGAAAAATGGCCAATAATGCCTGAAATAATGTATCTCTAAGAGTTTTACTTGAAACATGTGCTTTTTTAAATTTTGAAAATGGACAAAGTAGTTTTTTACTCAGTATAACAATAAAGTTCTTAGAATCCTGAGATAATGCGAAAAAAGCAATAAAAATGTATTCCAACATAACTCCTAATCCAAATGTGCAAAATTTCTAAAAATGCCTGTGATATTGAATCAATGTGAGTTTTACTAAAAAGGAGTGTTTTTCTATGGTTTGCAACTACAAAAATTAGGTTCTACTCAATATGACTGTATACTGTAACACTCAATATGACAGTTATTTAAACATAACTTCTAAACCACACATGAAAAATGGCTAATAATGCCTGAAATAATGCATCTTCGGGAGTTTTGATCGAAACATATGCTTTTTAAAATCTTGCAAATGCAAAAAGTAGTTTTTTATTCAATAAGACAGTAAGGTTCCTACAATCCTGAGATAATGCGAAAAAAGCAATAAAAATGTATTCAAACATAACTTATAAACAACACATGCAAAATGGCTTATAATGTCTGGAGATATTCATCTTTGTCAGTTGTACTAGAAAAATGATCATTTGTAAGGTTTGCAAAGACATAAAGTTGTTTTGTAATTCAAAACAGATGTATATTTGTCATACTAAATATGAAAGGTTTATAGACATAACTCCAAAACCAAACATAATTTCTGTCAAAAAAAGACTGTAATATTGAGTTTATGTGAGTTTTACAAGAATCAAGAATTTTGGAAAGGTTCACAAATACAGAAATTAGGTTTTATTCACTATGACAGTATACTGTCAAACTCAATAAGAAAGTTTTTGAAACATAATTCCAAAAATACACATGCAAAATGTCTAATAACGCCTGAAGATATGTATCTTTAAGAGTTTTACTGGAAAGAAACATTTGGCAAGGTTTGCAAAAACAACAAGTAATGTTTTACTCAATTTGACAGTATCATACTTACAATCCTGAGATAATGCGAAAAAAGCAATAAAAATGTATTACAAATCATTCCTAATCCAAACGTGCAAAATGTCTAAAAAAGAATGTGAAATTGAATCTATGGGAGTTTTACCAGGAACAGTTATTTTTATATGGTTTGCAAATCAAAAATGATGTTTTATTCAATATGACTCTATACTGTAACACTCAATATTACAGTTATTTAAACATCACTTCTAAACCACACATGAAAAATGGCCAATAATGCCTGAAATAATGTATCTCTAAGAGTTTTACTTGAAACATGTGCTTTTTTAAATTTTGAAAATGGACAAAGTAGTTTTTTACTCAGTATAACAATAAAGTTCTTAGAATCCTGAGATAATGCGAAAAAAGCAATAAAAATGTATTCCAACATAATTCCTAATCCAAATGTGCAAAATTTCTAAAAATGCCTGTGATATTGAATCAATGTGAGTTTTACTAAAAAAGATCGTTTTTCTATGGTTTGCAACTACAAAAATTAGGTTCTACTCAATATGACTGTATACTGTAACACTCAATATGACAGTTATTTAAACATAACTTCTAAACCACACATGAAAAATGGCTAATAATGCCTGAAATAATGCATCTTCGGGAGTTTTGATCGAAACATATGCTTTTTAAAATCTTGCAAATGCAAAAAGTAGTTTTTTATTCAATAAGACAGTAAGGTTCCTACAATCCTGAGATAATGCGAAAAAAGCAATAAAAATGTATTCAAACATAACTTATAAACAACACATGCAAAATGGCTTATAATGTCTGGAGATATTCATCTTTGTCAGTTGTACTAGAAAAATGATCATTTGGAAGGTTTGCAAAGACATAAAGTTGTTTTGTAATTCAAAACAGATGTATATTTGTCATGCTAAATATGAAAGGTTTATAGACATAACTCCAAAACCAAACATAATTTCTGTCAAAAAAAGACTGTAATAATGAATTCATGTGAGTTTTACAAGAATCAAGAATTTTGGAAAGGTTCACAAATACAGAAATTAGGTTTTATTCACTATGACAGTATACTGTCAAACTCAATAAGAAAGTTTTTGAAACATAATTCCAAAAATACACATGCAAAATGTCTAATAACGCTTGAAGATATGTATCTTTAAGAGTTTTACTGGAAAGAAACATTTGGCAAGGTTGGCAAAAACAACAAGTAATGTTTTACTCAATTTGACAGTATCATACTTACAATCCTGAGATAATGCGAAAAAAGCAATAAAAATGTATTACAAATCATTCCTAATCCAAACGTGCAAAATGTCTAAAAAAGAATGTGAAATTGAATCCATGGGAGTTTTACTAGGAACAGTTATTTTTATATGGTTTGCAAATCAAAAATGACGTTTTATTCAATATGACTCTATACTGTAACACTCAATATTACAGTTATTTAAACATAACTTCTAAACCACACATGAAAAATGGCCAATAATGCCTGAAATAATGTATCTCTGAGAGTTTTACTTGAAACATGTGCTTTTTTAAATTTTGAAAATGGACAAAGTAGTTTTTTAATCAATATGACAATAAAGTTCTTAGAATCCTGCGATAATGCGAAAAAAGCAATACAAATGTATTCCAACATAATTCCTAATCCAAATGTGCAAAATTTCTAAAAATGCCTGTGATATTGAATCAATGTGAGTTTTACTAAAAAAGATATTTTTTCTATGGTTTGCAACTACAAAAATTAGGTTCTACACAATATGACTGTATACTGTAACACTCAATATGACAGTTATTTAAACATAACTTCTAAACCACACATGAAAAATGGCTAATAATGCCTGAAATAATGCATCTTCGGGAGTTTTGATCGAAACATATGCTTTTTAAAATCTTGCAAATGCAAAAAGTAGTTTTTTATTCAATAAGACAGTAAGGTTCCTACAATCCTGAGATAATGCGAAAAAAGCAATAAAAATGTATTCATACATAACTTATAAACAACACATGCAAAATGGCTTATAATGTCTGGAGATATTCATCTTTGTCAGTTGTACTAGAAAAATGATCATTTGTAAGGTTTGCAAAGACATAAAGTTGTTTTGTAATTCAAAACAGATGTATATTTGTCATACTAAATATGAAAGGTTTATAGACATAACTCCAAAACCAAACATCATTTCTGTCAAAAAAAGACTGTAATATTGAATTTATGTGAGTTTTACAAGAATCAAGAATTTTGGAAAGGTTCACAAATACAGAAATTAGGTTTTATTCACTATGACAGTATTCTGTCAAACTCAATAAGAAAGTTTTTGAAACATAATTCCAAAAATACACATGCAAAATGTCTAATAACAACTGAAGATATGTATCTTTAAGAGTTTTACTGGAAAGAAACATTTGGCAAGGTTTGCAAAAACAACAAGTAATGTTTTACTCAATTTGACAGTATCTTACTTACAATCCTGAGATAATGCGAAAAAAGCAATAAAAATGTATTACAAATCATTCCTAATCCAAACGTGCAAAATGTCTAAAAAAGAATGTGAAATTGAATCCATGGGAGTTTTACTAGGAACAGTTATTTTTATATGGTTTGCAAATCAAAAATGACGTTTTATTCAATATGACTCTATACTGTAACACTCAATATTACAGTTATTTAAACATAACTTCTAAACCACACATGAAAAATGGCCAATAATGCCTGAAATAATGTATCTCTGAGAGTTTTACTTGAAACATGTGCTTTTTTAAATTTTGAAAATGGACAAAGTAGTTTTTTACTCAGTATGACAATAAAGTTCTTAGAATCCTGAGATAATGCGAAAAAAGCAATACAAATGTATTCCAACATAATTCCTAATCCAAATGTGCAAAATTTCTAAAAATGCCTGTGATATTGAATCAATGTGAGTTTTACTAAAAAAGATATTTTTTCTATGGTTTGCAACTACAAAAATTAGGTTCTACACAATATGACTGTATACTGTAACACTCAATATGACAGTTATTTAAACATAACTTCTAAACCACACATGAAAAATGGCTAATAATGCCTGAAATAATGAATATTCGGGAGTTTTGATCGAAACATATGCTTTTTAAAATCTTGCAAATGCAAAAAGTAGTTTTTTATTCAATAAGACAGTAAGGTTCCTACAATCCTGAGATAATGCGAAAAAAGCAATAAAAATGTATTCAAACATAACTTATAAACAACACATGCAAAATGGCTTATAATGTCTGGAGATATTCATCTTTGTCAGTTGTACTAGAAAAATGATCATTTGTAAGGTTTGCAAAGACATAAAGTTGTTTTATAATTCAAAACAGATGTATATTTGTCATACTAAATATGAAAGGTTTATAGACATAACTCCAAAACCAAACATAATTTCTGTCAAAAAAAGACTGTAATATTGAGTTTATGTGAGTTTTACAAGAATCAAGAATTTTGGAAAGGTTCACAAATACAGAAATTAGGTTTTATTCACTATGACAGTATACTGTCAAACTCAATAAGAAAGTTTTTGAAACATAATTCCAAAAATACACATGCAAAATGTCTAATAACGCCTGAAGATATGTATCTTTAAGAGTTTTACTGGAAAGAAACATTTGGCAAGGTTTGCAAAAACAACAAGTAATGTTTTACTCAATTTGACAGTATCATACTTACAATCCTGAGATAATGCGAAAAAAGCAATAAAAATGTATTACAAATCATTCCTAATCCAAACGTGCAAAATGTCTAAAAAAGAATGTGAAATTGAATCTATGGGAGTTTTACCAGGAACAGTTATTTTTATATGGTTTGCAAATCAAAAATGATGTTTTATTCAATATGACTCTATACTGTAACACTCAATATTACAGTTATTTAAACATCACTTCTAAACCACACATGAAAAATGGCCAATAATGCCTGAAATAATGTATCTCTAAGAGTTTTACTTGAAACATGTGCTTTTTTAAATTTTGAAAATGGACAAAGTAGTTTTTTACTCAGTATAACAATAAAGTTCTTAGAATCCTGAGATAATGCGAAAAAAGCAATAAAAATGTATTCCAACATAATTCCTAATCCAAATGTGCAAAATTTCTAAAAATGCCTGTGATATTGAATCAATGTGAGTTTTACTAAAAAAGATCGTTTTTCTATGGTTTGCAACTACAAAAATTAGGTTCTACTCAATATGACTGTATACTGTAACACTCAATATGACAGTTATTTAAACATAACTTCTAAACCACACATGAAAAATGGCTAATAATGCCTGAAATAATGCATCTTCGGGAGTTTTGATCGAAACATATGCTTTTTAAAATCTTGCAAATGCAAAAAGTAGTTTTTTATTCAATAAGACAGTAAGGTTCCTACAATCCTGAGATAATGCGAAAAAAGCAATAAAAATGTATTCAAACATAACTTATAAACAACACATGCAAAATGGCTTATAATGTCTGGAGATATTCATCTTTGTCAGTTGTACTAGAAAAATGATCATTTGGAAGGTTTGCAAAGACATAAAGTTGTTTTGTAATTCAAAACAGATGTATATTTGTCATGCTAAATATGAAAGGTTTATAGACATAACTCCAAAACCAAACATAATTTCTGTCAAAAAAAGACTGTAATAATGAATTCATGTGAGTTTTACAAGAATCAAGAATTTTGGAAAGGTTCACAAATACAGAAATTAGGTTTTATTCACTATGACAGTATACTGTCAAACTCAATAAGAAAGTTTTTGAAACATAATTCCAAAAATACACATGCAAAATGTCTAATAACGCTTGAAGATATGTATCTTTAAGAGTTTTACTGGAAAGAAACATTTGGCAAGGTTGGCAAAAACAACAAGTAATGTTTTACTCAATTTGACAGTATCATACTTACAATCCTGAGATAATGCGAAAAAAGCAATAAAAATGTATTACAAATCATTCCTAATCCAAACGTGCAAAATGTCTAAAAAAGAATGTGAAATTGAATCCATGGGAGTTTTACTAGGAACAGTTATTTTTATATGGTTTGCAAATCAAAAATGACGTTTTATTCAATATGACTCTATACTGTAACACTCAATATTACAGTTATTTAAACATAACTTCTAAACCACACATGAAAAATGGCCAATAATGCCTGAAATAATGTATCTCTGAGAGTTTTACTTGAAACATGTGCTTTTTTAAATTTTGAAAATGGACAAAGTAGTTTTTTAATCAATATGACAATAAAGTTCTTAGAATCCTGCGATAATGCGAAAAAAGCAATACAAATGTATTCCAAAATAATTCCTAATCCAAATGTGCAAAATTTCTAAAAATGCCTGTGATATTGAATCAATGTGAGTTTTACTAAAAAAGATATTTTTTCTATGGTTTGCAACTACAAAAATTAGGTTCTACACAATATGACTGTATACTGTAACACTCAATATGACAGTTATTTAAACATAACTTCTAAACCACACATGAAAAATGGCTAATAATGCCTGAAATAATGCATCTTCGGGAGTTTTGATCGAAACATATGCTTTTTAAAATCTTGCAAATGCAAAAAGTAGTTTTTTATTCAATAAGACAGTAAGGTTCCTACAATCCTGAGATAATGCGAAAAAAGCAATAAAAATGTATTCATACATAACTTATAAACAACACATGCAAAATGGCTTATAATGTCTGGAGATATTCATCTTTGTCAGTTGTACTAGAAAAATGATCATTTGTAAGGTTTGCAAAGACATAAAGTTGTTTTGTAATTCAAAACAGATGTATATTTGTCATACTAAATATGAAAGGTTTATAGACATAACTCCAAAACCAAACATCATTTCTGTCAAAAAAAGACTGTAATATTGAATTTATGTGAGTTTTACAAGAATCAAGAATTTTGGAAAGGTTCACAAATACAGAAATTAGGTTTTATTCACTATGACAGTATTCTGTCAAACTCAATAAGAAAGTTTTTGAAACATAATTCCAAAAATACACATGCAAAATGTCTAATAACAACTGAAGATATGTATCTTTAAGAGTTTTACTGGAAAGAAACATTTGGCAAGGTTTGCAAAAACAACAAGTAATGTTTTACTCAATTTGACAGTATCTTACTTACAATCCTGAGATAATGCGAAAAAAGCAATAAAAATGTATTACAAATCATTCCTAATCCAAACGTGCAAAATGTCTAAAAAAGAATGTGAAATTGAATCCATGGGAGTTTTACTAGGAACAGTTATTTTTATATGGTTTGCAAATCAAAAATGACGTTTTATTCAATATGACTCTATACTGTAACACTCAATATTACAGTTATTTAAACATAACTTCTAAACCACACATGAAAAATGGCCAATAATGCCTGAAATAATGTATCTCTGAGAGTTTTACTTGAAACATGTGCTTTTTTAAATTTTGAAAATGGACAAAGTAGTTTTTTACTCAGTATGACAATAAAGTTCTTAGAATCCTGAGATAATGCGAAAAAAGCAATACAAATGTATTCCAACATAATTCCTAATCCAAATGTGCAAAATTTCTAAAAATGCCTGTGATATTGAATCAATGTGAGTTTTACTAAAAAATATATTTTTTCTATGGTTTGCAACTACAAAAATTAGGTTCTACACAATATGACTGTATACTGTAACACTCAATATGACAGTTATTTAAACATAACTTCTAAACCACACATGAAAA
This sequence comes from Nerophis ophidion, assembly GCF_033978795.1. NCBI lineage: Eukaryota > Metazoa > Chordata > Actinopteri > Syngnathiformes > Syngnathidae > Nerophis > Nerophis ophidion. The sequence goes on from NC_084617.1 coordinate 41,082,563, forward strand.
ATGGCTAATAATGCCTGAAATAATGAATATTCGGGAGTTTTGATCGAAACATATGCTTTTTAAAATCTTGCAAATGCAAAAAGTAGTTTTTTATTCAATAAGACAGTAAGGTTCCTACAATCCTGAGATAATGCGAAAAAAGCAATAAAAATGTATTCAAACATAACTTATAAACAACACATGCAAAATGGCTTATAATGTCTGGAGATATTCATCTTTGTCAGTTGTACTAGAAAAATGATCATTTGTAAGGTTTGCAAAGACATAAAGTTGTTTTATAATTCAAAACAGATGTATATTTGTCATACTAAATATGAAAGGTTTATAGACATAACTCCAAAACCAAACATAATTTCTGTCAAAAAAAGACTGTAATATTGAATTTATGTGAGTTTTACAAGAATCAAGAATTTTGGAAAGGTTCACAAATACAGAAATTAGGTTTTATTCACTATGACAGTATACTGTCAAACTCAATAAGAAAGTTTTTGAAACATAATTCCAAAAATACACATGCAAAATGTCTAATAACGCTTGAAGATATGTATCTTTAAGAGTTTTACTGGAAAGAAACATTTGGCAAGGTTTGCAAAAACAACAAGTAATGTTTTACTCAATTTGACAGTATCATACTTACAATCCTGAGATAATGCGAAAAAAGCAATAAAAATGTATTACAAATCATTCCTAATCCAAACGTGCAAAATGTCTAAAAAAGAATGTGAAATTGAATCCATGGGAGTTTTACTAGGAACAGTTATTTTTATATGGTTTGCAAATCAAAAATGACGTTTTATTCAATATGACTCTATACTGTAACACTCAATATTACAGTTATTTAAACATAACTTCTAAACCACACATGAAAAATGGCCAATAATGCCTGAAATAATGTATCTCTGAGAGTTTTACTTGAAACATGTGCTTTTTTAAATTTTGAAAATGGACAAAGTAGTTTTTTACTCAGTATGAAAATAAAGTTCTTAGAATCCTGAGATAATGCGAAAAAAGCAATACAAATGTATTCCAACATAATTCCTAATCCAAATGTGCAAAATTTCTAAAAATGCCTGTGATATTGAATCAATGTGAGTTTTACTAAAAAAGATCGTTTTTCTATGGTTTGCAACTACAAAAATTAGGTTCTACACAATATGACTGTATACTGTAACACTCAATATGACAGTTATTTAAACATAACTTCTAAACCACACATGAAAAATGGCTAATAATGCCTGAAATAATGCATCTTCGGGAGTTTTGATCGAAACATATGCTTTTTAAAATCTTGCAAATGCAAAAAGTAGTTTTTTATTCAATAAGACAGTAAGGTTCCTACAATCCTGAGATAATGCGAAAAAAGCAATAAAAATGTATTCAAACATAACTTATAAACAACACATGCAAAATGGCTTATAATGTCTGGAGATATTCATCTTTGTCAGTTGTACTAGAAAAATGATCATTTGTAAGGTTTGCAAAGACATAAAGTTGTTTTGTAATTCAAAACAGATGTATATTTGTCATACTAAATATGAAAGGTTTATAGACATAACTCCAAAACCAAACATAATTTCTGTCAAAAAAAGACTGTAATATTGAATTTATGTGAGTTTTACAAGAATCAAGAATTTTGGAAAGGTTCACAAATACAGAAATTAGGTTTTATTCACTATGACAGTATACTGTCAAACTCAATAAGAAAGTTTTTGAAACATAATTCCAAAAATACACATGCAAAATGTCTAATAACGCCTGAAGATATGTATCTTTAAGAGTTTTACTGGAAAGAAACATTTGGCAAGGTTTGCAAAAACAACAAGTAATGTTTTACTCAATTTGACAGTATCATACTTACAATCCTGAGATAATGCGAAAAAAGCAATACAAATGTATTACAAATCATTCCTAATCCAAACAAGCAAAATGTCTAAAAAAGAATGTGAAATTGAATCAATGGGAGTTTTACTAGGAACAGTTATTTTTATATGGTTTGCAAATCAAAAATGATGTTTTATTCAATATGACTCTATACTGTAACACTCAATATTACAGTTATTTAAACATAACTTCTAAACCACACATGAAAAATGGCCAATAATGCCTGAAATAATGTATCTCTAAGAGTTTTACTTGAAACATGTGCTTTTTTAAATTTGGAAAATGGACAAAGTAGTTTTTTACTCAGTATAACAATAAAGTTCTTAGAATTCGGAGATAATGCGAAAAAAGCAATAAAAATGTATTCCAACATAATTCCTAATCCAAATGTGCAAAATTTCTAAAAATGCCTGTGATATTGAATCAATGTGAGTTTTACTAAAAAATATATTTTTTCTATGGTTTGCAACTACAAAAATTAGGTTCTACACAATATGACTGTATACTGTAACACTCAATATGACAGTTATTTAAACATAACTTCTAAACCACACATGAAAAATGGCTAATAATGCCTGAAATAATGCATCTTCGGGAGTTTTGATCGAAACATATGCTTTTTAAAATCTTGCAAATGCAAAAAGTAGTTTTTTATTCAATAAGACAGTAAGGTTCCTACAATCCTGAGATAATGCGAAAAAAGCAATAAAAATGTATTCAAACATAACTTATAAACAAGACATGCAAAATGGCTTATAATGTCTGGAGATATTCATCTTTGTCAGTTGTACTAGAAAAATGATCATTTGTAAGGTTTGCAAAGACATAAAGTTGTTTTGTAATTCAAAACAGATGTATATTTGTCATACTAAATATGAAAGGTTTATAGACATAACTCCAAAACCAAACATAATTTCTGTCAAAAAAAGACTGTAATATTGAATTTATGTGAGTTTTACAAGAATCAAGAATTTTGGAAAGGTTCAAAAATACAGAAATTAGGTTTTATTCACTATGACAGTATACTGTCAAACTCAATAAGAAAGTTTTTGAAACATAATTCCAAAAATACACATGCAAAATGTCTAATAACGCCTGAAGATATGTATCATTAAGAGTTTTACTGGAAAGAAACATTTGGCAAGGTTTGCAAAAACAACAAGTAATGTTTTACTCAATTTGACAGTATCATACTTACAATCCTGAGATAATGCGAAAAAAGCAATACAAATGTATTACAAATCATTCCTAATCCAAACGTGCAAAATGTCTAAAAAAGAATGTGAAATTGAATCAATGGGAGTTTTACTAGGAACAGTTATTTTTATATGGTTTGCAAATCAAAAATGATGTTTTATTCAATATGACTCTATACTGTAACACTCAATATTACAGTTATTTAAACATAACTTCTAAACCACACATGAAAAATGGCCAATAATGCCTGAAATAATGTATCTCTAAGAGTTTTACTTGAAACATGTGCTTTTTTAAATTTTGAAAATGGACAAAGTAGTTTTTTACTCAGTATAACAATAAAGTTCTTAGAATCCTGAGATAATGCGAAAAAAGCAATAAAAATGTATTCCAACATAATTCCTAATCCAAATGTCCAAAATTTCTAAAAATGCCTGTGATATTGAATCAATGTGAGTTTCACTAAAAAAGAGTGTTTTTCTATGGTTTGCAACTACAAAAATTAGGTTCTACACAATATGACTGTATACTGTAACACTCAATATGACAGTTATTTAAACATAACTTCTAAACCACACATGAACAATGGCTAATAATGCCTGAAATAATGCATCTTCGGGAGTTTTGATCGAAACATATGCTTTTTAAAATCTTGCAAATGCAAAAAGTAGTTTTTTATTCAATAAGACAGCAAGGTTCCTACAATCCTGAGATAATGCGAAAAAAGCAATAAAAATGTATTCAAACATAACTTATAAACAACACATGCAAAATGGCTTATAATGTCTGGAGATATTCATCTTTGTCAGTTGTACTAGAAAAATGATCATTTGTAAGGTTTGCAAAGACATAAAGTTGTTTTGTAATTCAAAACAGATGTATATTTGTCATACTAAATATGAAAGGTTTATAGACATAACTCCAAAACCAAACATAATTTCTGTCAAAAAAAGACTGTAATATTGAATTTATGTGAGTTTTACAAGAATCAAGAATTTTGGAAAGGTTCAAAAATACAGAAATTAGGTTTTATTCACTATGACAGTATACTGTCAAACTCAATAAGAAAGTTTTTGAAACATAATTCCAAAAATACACATGCAAAATGTCTAATAACGCCTGAAGATATGTATCTTTAAGAGTTTTACTGGAAAGAAACATTTGGCAAGGTTTGCAAAAACAACAAGTAATGTTTTACTCAATTTGACAGTATCATACTTACAATCCTGAGATAATGCGAAAAAAGCAATAAAAATGTATTACAAATCATTCCTAATCCAAACGTGCAAAATGTCTAAAAAAGAATGTGAAATTGAATCAATGGGAGTTTTACTAGGAACAGTTATTTTTATATGGTTTGCAAATCAAAAATGATGTTTTATTCAATATGTCTCTATACTGTAACACTCAATATTACAGTTATTTAAACATAACTTCTAAACCACACATGAAAAATGGCCAATAATGCCTGAAATAATGTATCTCTAAGAGTTTTACTTGAAACATGTGCTTTTTTAAATTTGGAAAATGGACAAAGTAGTTTTTTACTCAGTATAACAATAAAGTTCTTAGAATTCGGAGATAATGCGAAAAAAGCAATAAAAATGTATTCCAACATAATTCCTAATCCAAATGTGCAAAATTTCTAAAAATGCCTGTGATATTGAATCAATGTGAGTTTTACTAAAAAGGATTGTTTTTCTATGGTTTGCAACTACAAAAATTAGGTTCTACTCAATATGACTGTATACTGTAACACTCAATATGACAGTTATTTGAACACAACTTCTAAACCACACATGAAAAATGGCTAATAATGCCTGAAATAATGCATCTTCGGGAGTTTTGATCGAAACATATGCTTTTTAAAATCTTGCAAATGCAAAAAGTAGTTTTTTATTCAATAAGACAGTAAGGTTCCTACAATCCTGAGATAATGCGAAAAAAGCAATAAAAATGTATTCAAACATAACTTATAAACAACACATGCAAAATGGCTTATAATGTCTGGAGATATTCATCTTTGTCAGTTGTACTAGAAAAATGATCATTTGTAAGGTTTGCAAAGACATAAAGTTGTTTTGTAATTCAAAACAGATGTATATTTGTCATACTAAATATGAAAGGTTTATAGACATAACTCCAAAACCAAACATCATTTCTGTCAAAAAAAGACTGTAATATTGAATTTATGTGAGTTTTACAAGAATTAATAATTTTGGAAAGGTTCACAAATACAGAAATTAGGTTTTATTCACTATGACAGTATACTGTCAAACTCAATAAGAAAGTTTTTGAAACATAATTCCAAAAATACACATGCAAAATGTCTAATAACGCCTGAAGATATGTATCTTTAAGAGTTTTACTGGAAAGAAACATTTGGCAAGGTTTGCAAAAACAACAAGTAATGTTTTACTCAATTTGACAGTATCATACTTACAATCCTGAGATAATGCAAAAAAGCAATAAAAATGTATTACAAATCATTCCTAATCCAAACGTGCAAAATGTCTAAAAAAGAATGTGAAATTGAATCTATGGGAGTTTTACTAGGAACAGTTATTTTTATATGGTTTGCAAATCAAAAATGATGTTTTATTCAATATGACTCTATACTGTAACACTCAATATTACAGTTATTTAAACATAACTTCTAAACCACACATGAAAAATGGCCAATAATGCCTGAAATAATGTATCTCTGAGAGTTTTACTTGAAACATGTGCTTTTTTAAATTTGGAAAATGGACAAAGTAGTTTTTTACTCAGTATAACAATAAAGTTATTAGAATCCTGAGATAATGCGAAAAAAGCAATAGAAATGTATTCCAACATAATTCCTAATCCAAATGTGCAAAATTTCTAAAAATGCCTGTGATATTGAATCAATGTGAGTTTTACTAAAAAAGATTGTTTTTCTATGGTTTGCAACTACAAAAATTAGGTTCTACTCAATATGACTGTATACTGTAACACTCAATATGACAGTTATTTGAACACAACTTCTAAACCACACATGAAAAATGGCTAATAATGCCTGAAATAATGCATCTTCGGGAGTTTTGATCGAAACATATGCTTTTTAAAATCTTGCAAATGCAAAAAGTAGTTTTTTATTCAATAAGACAGTAAGGTTCCTACAATCCTGAGATAATGCGAAAAAAGCAATAAAAATGTATTCAAACATAACTTATAAACAACACATGCAAAATGGCTTATAATGTCTGGAGATATTCATCTTTGTCAGTTGTACTAGAAAAATGATCATTTGTAAGGTTTGCAAAGACATAAAGTTGTTTTGTAATTCAAAACAGATGTATATTTGTCATACTAAATATGAAAGGTTTATAGACATAACTCCAAAACCAAACATCATTTCTGTCAAAAAAAGACTGTAATATTGAATTTATGTGAGTTTTACAAGAATTAATAATTTTGGAAAGGTTCACAAATACAGAAATTAGGTTTTATTCACTATGACAGTATACTGTCAAACTCAATAAGAAAGTTTTTGAAACATAATTCCAAAAATACACATGCAAAATGTCTAATAACGCCTGAAGATATGTATCTTTAAGAGTTTTACTGGAAAGAAACATTTGGCAAGGTTTGCAAAAACAACAAGTAATGTTTTACTCAATTTGACAGTATCATACTTACAATCCTGAGATAATGCAAAAAAGCAATAAAAATGTATTACAAATCATTCCTAATCCAAACGTGCAAAATGTCTAAAAAAGAATGTGAAATTGAATCTATGGGAGTTTTACTAGGAACAGTTATTTTTATATGGTTTGCAAATCAAAAATGATGTTTTATTCAATATGACTCTATACTGTAACACTCAATATTACAGTTATTTAAACATAACTTCTAAACCACACATGAAAAATGGCCAATAATGCCTGAAATAATGTATCTCTGAGAGTTTTACTTGAAACATGTGCTTTTTTAAATTTGGAAAATGGACAAAGTAGTTTTTTACTCAGTATAGCAATAAAGTTATTAGAATCCTGAGATAATGCGAAAAAAGCAATAGAAATGTATTCCAACATAATTCCTAATCCAAATGTGCAAAATTTCTAAAAATGCCTGTTATATTGAATCAATGTGAGTTTTACTAAAAAGGATTGTTTTTCTATGGTTTGCAACTACAAAAATTAGGTTCTACTCAATATGACTGTATACTGTAACACTCAATATGACAGTTATTTGAACACAACTTCTAAACCACACATGAAAAATGGCTAATAATGCCTGAAATAATGCATCTTCGGGAGTTTTGATCGAAACATATGCTTTTTAAAATCTTGCAAATGCAAAAAGTAGTTTTTTATTCAATAAGACAGTAAGGTTCCTACAATCCTGAGATAATGCGAAAAAAGCAATAAAAATGTATTCAAACATAACTTATAAACAACACATGCAAAATGGCTTATAATGTCTGGAGATATTCATCTTTGTCAGTTGTACTAGAAAAATGATCATTTGTAAGGTTTGCAAAGACATAAAGTTGTTTTGTAATTCAAAACAGATGTATATTTGTCATACTAAATATGAAAGGTTTATAGACATAACTCCAAAACCAAACATAATTTCTGTCAAAAAAAGACTGTAATATTGAATTTATGTGAGTTTTACAAGAATCAAGAATTTTGGAAAGGTTCACAAATACAGAAATCAGGTTTTATTCACTATGACAGTATACTGTCAAACTCAATAAGAAAGTTTTTGAAACATAATTCCAAAAATACACATGCAAAATGTCTAATAACGCCTGAAGATATGTATCTTTAAGAGTTTTACTGGAAAGAAACATTTGGCAAGGTTTGCAAAAACAACAAGTAATGTTTTACTCAATTTGACAGTATCATACTTACAATCCTGAGATAATGCAAAAAAAGCAATAAAAATGTATTACAAATCATTCCTAATCCAAACGTGCAAAATGTCTAAAAAAGAATGTGAAATTGAATCAATGGGAGTTTTACTAGGAACAGTTATTTTTATATGGTTTGCAAATCAAAAATGATGTTTTATTCAATATGACTCTATACTGTAACACTCAATATTACAGTTATTTAAACATAACTTCTAAACCACACATGAAAAATGGCCAATAATGCCTGAAATAATGTATCTCTAAGAGTTTTACTTGAAACATGTGCTTTTTTAAATTTGGAAAATGGACAAAGTAGTTTTTTACTCAGTATAACAATAAAGTTCTTAGAATTCGGAGATAATGCGAAAAAAGCAATAAAAATGTATTCCAACATAATTCCTAATCCAAATGTGCAAAATTTCTAAAAATGCCTGTGATATTGAATCAATGTGAGTTTTACTAAAAAGGATTGTTTTTCTATGGTTTGCAACTACAAAAATTAGGTTCTACTCAATATGACTGTATACTGTAACACTCAATATGACAGTTATTTGAACACAACTTCTAAACCACACATGAAAAATGGCTAATAATGCCTGAAATAATGCATCTTCGGGAGTTTTGATCGAAACATATGCTTTTTAAAATCTTGCAAATGCAAAAAGTAGTTTTTTATTCAATAAGACAGTAAGGTTCCTACAATCCTGAGATAATGCGAAAAAAGCAATAAAAATGTATTCAAACATAACTTATAAACAACACATGCAAAATGGCTTATAATGTCTGGAGATATTCATCTTTGTCAGTTGTACTAGAAAAATGATCATGTGTAAGGTTTGCAAAGACATAAAGTTGTTTTGTAATTCAAAACAGATGTATATTTGTCATACTAAATATGAAAGGTTTATAGACATAACTCCAAAACCAAACATCATTTCTGTCAAAAAAAGACTGTAATATTGAATTTATGTGAGTTTTACAAGAATTAATAATTTTGGAAAGGTTCACAAATACAGAAATTAGGTTTTATTCACTATGACAGTATACTGTCAAACTCAATAAGAAAGTTTTTGAAACATAATTCCAAAAATACACATGCAAAATGTCTAATAACGCCTGAAGATATGTATCTTTAAGAGTTTTACTGGAAAGAAACATTTGGCAAGGTTTGCAAAAACAACAAGTAATGTTTTACTCAATTTGACAGTATCATACTTACAATCCTGAGATAATGCAAAAAAGCAATAAAAATGTATTACAAATCATTCCTAATCCAAACGTGCAAAATGTCTAAAAAAGAATGTGAAATTGAATCTATGGGAGTTTTACTAGGAACAGTTATTTTTATATGGTTTGCAAATCAAAAATGATGTTTTATTCAATATGACTCTATACTGTAACACTCAATATTACAGTTATTTAAACATAACTTCTAAACCACACATGAAAAATGGCCAATAATGCCTGAAATAATGTATCTCTGAGAGTTTTACTTGAAACATGTGCTTTTTTAAATTTGGAAAATGGACAAAGTAGTTTTTTACTCAGTATAACAATAAAGTTATTAGAATCCTGAGATAATGCGAAAAAAGCAATAGAAATGTATTCCAACATAATTCCTAATCCAAATGTGCAAAATTTCTAAAAATGCCTGTGATATTGAATCAATGTGAGTTTTAGTAAAAAGGATTGTTTTTCTATGGTTTGCAACTACAAAAATTAGGTTCTACTCAATATGACTGTATACTGTAACACTCAATATGACAGTTATTTGAACACAACTTCTAAACCACACATGAAAAATGGCTAATAATGCCTGAAATAATGCATCTTCGGGAGTTTTGATCGAAACATATGCTTTTTAAAATCTTGCAAATGCAAAAAGTAGTTTTTTATTCAATAAGACAGTAAGGTTCCTACAATCCTGAGATAATGCGAAAAAAGCAATAAAAATGTATTCAAACATAACTTATAAACAACACATGCAAAATGGCTTATAATGTCTGGAGATATTCATCTTTGTCAGTTGTACTAGAAAAATGATCATTTGTAAGGTTTGCAAAGACATAAAGTTGTTTTGTAATTCAAAACAGATGTATATTTGTCATACTAAATATGAAAGTTTTATAGACATAACTCCAAAACCAAACATAATTTCTGTCAAAAAAAGACTGTAATATTGAATTTATGTGAGTTTTACAAGAATCAAGAATTTTGGAAAGGTTCACAAATACAGAAATTAGGTTTTATTCACTATGACAGTATACTGTCAAACTCAATAAGAAAGTTTTTGAAACATAATTCCAAAAATACACATGCAAAATGTCTAATAACGCTTGAAGATATGTATCTTTAAGAGTTTTACTGGAAAGAAACATTTGGCAAGGTTTGCAAAAACAACAAGTAATGTTTTACTCAATTTGACAGTATCATACTTACAATCCTGAGATAATGCGAAAAAAGCAATAAAAATGTATTACAAATCATTCCTAATCCAAACGTGCAAAATGTCTAAAAAAGAATGGGAAATTGAATCTATGGGAGTTTTACTAGGAACAGTTATTTTTATATGGTTTGCAAATCAAAAATTATGTTTTATTCAATATGACTCTATACTGTAACACTCAATAATACAGTTATTTAAACATAACTTCTAAACCACACATGAAAAATGGCCAATAATGCCTGAAATAATGTATCTCTGAGAGTTTTACTTGAAACATGTGCTTTTTTAAATTTTGAAAATGGACAAAGTAGTTTTTTACTCAGTATAACAATAAAGTTCTTAGAATCCTGAGATAATGCGAAAAAAGCAATAAAAATGTATTCCAACATAATTCCTAATCCAAATGTGCAAAATTTATAAAAATGCCTGTGATATTGAATCAATGTGAGTTTTACTAAAAAAGATTGTTTTTCTATGGTTTGCAACTACAAAAATTAGGTTCTACTCAATATGACTGTATACTGTAACACTCAATATGACAGTTATTTAAACATAACTTCTAAACCACACATGAAAAATGGCTAATAATGCCTGAAATAATGCATCTTCGGGAGTTTTGATCGAAACATATGCTTTTTAAAATCTTGCAAATGCAAAATGTAGTTTTTTATTCAATAAGACAGTAAGGTTCCTACAATCCTGAGATAATGCGAAAAAAGCAATAAAAATGTATTCAAACATAACTTATAAACAACACATGCAAAATGGCTTATAATATCTGGAGATATTCATCTTTGTCAGTTGTACTAGAAAAATGATCATTTGTAAGGTTTGCAAAGACATAAAGTTGTTTTGTAATTCAAAACAGATGTATATTTGTCATACTAAATATGAAAGTTTTATAGACATAACTCCAAAACCAAACATAATTTCTGTCAAAAAAAGACTGTAATATTGAATTTATGTGAGTTTTACAAGAATTAATAATTTTGGAAAGGTTCACAAATACAGAAATTAGGTTTTATTCACTATGACAGTATACTGTCAAACTCAATAAGAAAGTTTTTGAAACATAATTCCAAAAATACACATGCAAAATGTCTAATAACGCCTGAAGATATGTATCTTTAAGAGTTTTACTGGAAAGAAACATTTGGCAAGGTTTGCAAAAACAACAAGTAATGTTTTACTCAATTTGACAGTATCATACTTACAATCCTGAGATAATGCAAAAAAGCAATAAAAATGTATTACAAATCATTCCTAATCCAAACGTGCAAAATGTCTAAAAAAGAATGTGAAATTGAATCTATGGGAGTTTTACTAGGAACAGTTATTTTTATATGGTTTGCAAATCAAAAATGATGTTTTATTCAATATGACTCTATACTGTAACACTCAATATTACAGTTATTTAAACATAACTTCTAAACCACACATGAAAAATGGCCAATAATGCCTGAAATAATGTATCTCTGAGAGTTTTACTTGAAACATGTGCTTTTTTAAATTTGGAAAATGGACAAAGTAGTTTTTTACTCAGTATAACAATAAAGTTATTAGAATCCTGAGATAATGCGAAAAAAGCAATAGAAATGTATTCCAACATAATTCCTAATCCAAATGTGCAAAATTTCTAAAAATGCCTGTGATATTGAATCAATGTGAGTTTTACTAAAAAGGATTGTTTTTCTATGGTTTGCAACTACAAAAATTAGGTTCTACTCAATATGACTGTATACTGTAACACTCAATATGACAGTTATTTGAACACAACTTCTAAACCACACATGAAAAATGGCTAATAATGCCTGAAATAATGCATCTTCGGGAGTTTTGATCGAAACATATGCTTTTTAAAATCTTGCAAATGCAAAAAGTAGTTTTTTATTCAATAAGACAGTAAGGTTCCTACAATCCTGAGATAATGCGAAAAAAGCAATAAAAATGTATTCAAACATAACTTATAAACAACACATGCAAAATGGCTTATAATGTCTGGAGATATTCATCTTTGTCAGTTGTACTAGAAAAATGATCATTTGTAAGGTTTGCAAAGACATAAAGTTGTTTTGTAATTCAAAACAGATGTATATTTGTCATACTAAATATGAAAGGTTTATAGACATAACTCCAAAACCAAACATAATTTCTGTCAAAAAAAGACTGTAATATTGAATTCATGTGAGTTTTACAAGAATCAAGAATTTTGGAAAGGTTCACAAATACAGAAATCAGGTTTTATTCACTATGACAGTATACTGTCAAACTCAATAAGAAAGTTTTTGAAACATAATTCCAAAAATACACATGCAAAATGTCTAATAACGCCTGAAGATATGTATCTTTAAGAGTTTTACTGGAAAGAAACATTTGGCAAGGTTTGCAAAAACAACAAGTAATGTTTTACTCAATTTGACAGTATCATACTTACAATCCTGAGATAATGCAAAAAAAGCAATAAAAATGTATTACAAATCATTCCTAATCCAAACGTGCAAAATGTCTAAAAAAGAATGTGAAATTGAATCAATGGGAGTTTTACTAGGAACAGTTATTTTTATATGGTTTGCAAATCAAAAATGATGTTTTATTCAATATGACTCTATACTGTAACACTCAATATTACAGTTATTTAAACATAACTTCTAAACCACACATGAAAAATGGCCAATAATGCCTGAAATAATGTATCTCTAAGAGTTTTACTTGAAACATGTGCTTTTTTAAATTTGGAAAATGGACAAAGTAGTTTTTTACTCAGTATAACAATAAAGTTCTTAGAATTCGGAGATAATGCGAAAAAAGCAATAAAAATGTATTCCAACATAATTCCTAATCCAAATGTGCAAAATTTCTAAAAATGCCTGTGATATTGAATCAATGTGAGTTTTACTAAAAAGGATTGTTTTTCTATGGTTTGCAACTACAAAAATTAGGTTCTACTCAATATGACTGTATACTGTAACACTCAATATGACAGTTATTTGAACACAACTTCTAAACCACACATGAAAAATGGCTAATAATGCCTGAAATAATGCATCTTCGGGAGTTTTGATCGAAACATATGCTTTTTAAAATCTTGCAAATGCAAAAAGTAGTTTTTTATTCAATAAGACAGTAAGGTTCCTACAATCCTGAGATAATGCGAAAAAAGCAATAAAAATGTATTCAAACATAACTTATAAACAACACATGCAAAATGGCTTATAATGTCTGGAGATATTCATCTTTGTCAGTTGTACTAGAAAAATGATCATTTGTAAGGTTTGCAAAGACATAAAGTTGTTTTGTAATTCAAAACAGATGTATATTTGTCATACTAAATATGAAAGGTTTATAGACATAACTCCAAAACCAAACATAATTTCTGTCAAAAAAAGACTGTAATATTGAATTTATGTGAGTTTTACAAGAATTAATAATTTTGGAAAGGTTCACAAATACAGAAATTAGGTTTTATTCACTATGACAGTATACTGTCAAACTCAATAAGAAAGTTTTTGAAACATAATTCCAAAAATACACATGCAAAATGTCTAATAACGCCTGAAGATATGTATCTTTAAGAGTTTTACTGGAAAGAAACATTTGGCAAGGTTTGCAAAAACAACAAGTAATGTTTTACTCAATTTGACAGTATCATACTTACAATCCTGAGATAATGCAAAAAAGCAATAAAAATGTATTACAAATCATTCCTAATCCAAACGTGCAAAATGTCTAAAAAAGAATGTGAAATTGAATCTATGGGAGTTTTACTAGGAACAGTTATTTTTATATGGTTTGCAAATCAAAAATGATGTTTTATTCAATATGACTCTATACTGTAACACTCAATATTACAGTTATTTAAACATAACTTCTAAACCACACATGAAAAATGGCCAATAATGCCTGAAATAATGTATCTCTAAGAGTTTTACTTGAAACATGTGCTTTTTTAAATTTGGAAAATGGACAAAGTAGTTTTTTACTCAGTATAACAATAAAGTTATTAGAATCCTGAGATAATGCGAAAAAAGCTATAGAAATGTATTCCAACATAATTCCTAATCCAAATGTGCAAAATTTCTAAAAATGCCTGTGATATTGAATCAATGTGAGTTTTACTAAAAAGGATTGTTTTTCTATGGTTTGCAACTACAAAAATTAGGTTCTACTCAATATGACTGTATACTGTAACACTCAATATGACAGTTATTTGAACACAACTTCTAAACCACACATGAAAAATGGCTAATAATGCCTGAAATAATGCATCTTCGGGAGTTTTGATCGAAACATATGCTTTTTAAAATCTTGCAAATGCAAAAAGTAGTTTTTTATTCAATAAGACAGTAAGGTTCCTACAATCCTGAGATAATGCGAAAAAAGCAATAAAAATGTATTCAAACATAACTTATAAACAACACATGCAAAATGGCTTATAATGTCTGGAGATATTCATCTTTGTCAGTTGTACTAGAAAAATGATCATTTGTAAGGTTTGCAAAGACATAAAGTTGTTTTGTAATTCAAAACAGATGTATATTTGTCATACTAAATATGAAAGGTTTATAGACATAACTCCAAAACCAAACATAATTTCTGTCAAAAAAAGACTGTAATATTGAATTTATGTGAGTTTTACAAGAATCAAGAATTTTGGAAAGGTTCACAAATACAGAAATTAGGTTTTATTCACTATGACAGTATACTGTCAAACTCAATAAGAAAGTTTTTGAAACATAATTCCAAAAATACACATGCAAAATGTCTAATAACGCTTGAAGATATGTATCTTTAAGAGTTTTACTGGAAAGAAACATTTGGCAAGGTTTGCAAAAACAACAAGTAATGTTTTACTCAATTTGACAGTATCATACTTACAATCCTGAGATAATGCGAAAAAAGCAATAAAAATGTATTACAAATCATTCCTAATCCAAACGTGCAAAATGTCTAAAAAAGAATGGGAAATTGAATCTATGGGAGTTTTACTAGGAACAGTTATTTTTATATGGTTTGCAAATCAAAAATTATGTTTTATTCAATATGACTCTATACTGTAACACTCAATAATACAGTTATTTAAACATAACTTCTAAACCACACATGAAAAATGGCCAATAATGCCTGAAATAATGTATCTCTGAGAGTTTTACTTGAAACATGTGCTTTTTTAAATTTTGAAAATGGACAAAGTAGTTTTTTACTCAGTATAACAATAAAGTTCTTAGAATCCTGAGATAATGCGAAAAAAGCAATAAAAATGTATTCCAACATAATTCCTAATCCAAATGTGCAAAATTTATAAAAATGCCTGTGATATTGAATCAATGTGAGTTTTACTAAAAAAGATTGTTTTTCTATGGTTTGCAACTACAAAAATTAGGTTCTACTCAATATGACTGTATACTGTAACACTCAATATGACAGTTATTTAAACATAACTTCTAAACCACACATGAAAAATGGCTAATAATGCCTGAAATAATGCATCTTCGGGAGTTTTGATCGAAACATATGCTTTTTAAAATCTTGCAAATGCAAAATGTAGTTTTTTATTCAATAAGACAGTAAGGTTCCTACAATCCTGAGATAATGCGAAAAAAGCAATAAAAATGTATTCAAACATAACTTATAAACAACACATGCAAAATGGCTTATAATATCTGGAGATATTCATCTTTGTCAGTTGTACTAGAAAAATGATCATTTGTAAGGTTTGCAAAGACATAAAGTTGTTTTGTAATTCAAAACAGATGTATATTTGTCATACTAAATATGAAAGTTTTATAGACATAACTCCAAAACCAAACATAATTTCTGTCAAAAAAAGACTGTAATATTGAATTTATGTGAGTTTTACAAGAATCAAGAATTTTGGAAAGGTTCACAAATACAGAAATTAGGTTTTATTCACTGTGACAGTATACTGTCAAACTCAATAAGAAAGTTTTTGAAACATAATTCCAAAAATACACATGCAAAATGTCTAATAACGCCTGAAGATATGTATCTTTAAGAGTTTTACTGGAAAGAAAAATTTGACAAGGTTTGCAAAAACAACAAGTAATGTTTTACTCAATTTGACAGTATCATACTTACAATCCTGAGATAATCCGAAAAAAGCAATAAAAATGTATTACAAATCATTCCTAATCCAAACGTGCAAAATGTCTAAAAAAGAATGTGAAATTGAATCTATGGGAGTTTTACTAGGAACAGTTATTTTTATATGGTTTGCAAATCAAAAATGATGTTTTATTCAATATGACTCTATACTGTAACACTCAATATTACAGTTATTTAAACATAACTTCTAAACCACACATGAAAAATGGCCAATAATGCCTGAAATAATGTATCTCTGAGAGTTTTACTTGAAACATGTGCTTTTTTAAATTTTGAAAATGGACAAAGCAGTTTTTTACTCAGTATAACAATAAAGTTCTTAGATCCTGAGATAATGCGAAAAAAGCAATAAAAATGTATTCCAACATAATTCCTAATCCAAATGTGCAAAATTTATAAAAATGCCTGTGATATTGAATCAATGTGAGTTTTACTAAAAAAGATTGTTTTTCTATGGTTTGCAACTACAAAAATTAGGTTCTACTCAATATGACTGTATACTGTAACACTCAATATGACAGTTATTTAAACATAACTTCTAAACCACACATGAAAAATGGCTAATAATGCCTGAAATAATGCATCTTCGGGAGTTTTGATCGAAACATATGCTTTTTAAAATCTTGCAAATGCAAAAAGTAGTTTTTTATTCAATAAGACAGTAAGGTTCCTACAATCCTGAGATAATGCGAAAAAAGCAATAAAAATGTATTCAAACATAACTTATAAACAACACATGCAAAATGGCTTATAATGTCTGGAGATATTCATCTTTGTCAGTTGTACTAGAAAAATGATCATTTGTAAGGTTTGCAAAGACATAAAGTTGTTTTGTAATTCAAAACAGATGTATATTTGTCATACTAAATATGAAAGGTTTATAGACATAACTCCAAAACCAAACATAATTTCTGTCAAAAAAAGACTGTAATATTGAATTTATGTGAGTTTTACAAGAATCAAGAATTTTGGAAAGGTTCACAAATACAGAAATTAGGTTTTATTCACTATGACAGTATACTGTCAAACTCAATAAGAAAGTTTTTGAAACATAATTCCAAAAATACACATGCAAAATGTCTAATAACGCCTGAAGATATGTATCTTTAAGAGTTTTACTGGAAAGAAACATTTGGCAAGGTTATAAAAATCAACAAGTAATGTTTTACTCAATTTGACAGTATCATACTTACAATCCTGAGATAATGCGAAAAAAGCAATAAAAATGTATTACAAATCATTCCTAATCCAAACGTGCAAAATGTCTAAAAAAGAATGGGAAATTGAATCTATGGGAGTTTTACTAGGAACAGTTATTTTTATATGGTTTGCAAATCAAAAATGATGTTTTATTCAATATGACTCTATACTGTAACACTCAATATTACAGTTATTTAAACATAACTTCTAAACCACACATGAAAAATGGCCAATAATGCCTGAAATAATGTATCTCTAAGAGTTTTACTTGAAACATGTGCTTTTTTAAATTTTGAAAACGGACAAAGTAGTTTTTTACTCAGTATAACAATAAAGTTCTTAGAATCCTGAGATAATGCGAAAAAAGCAATAAAAATGTATTCCAACATAATTCCTAATCCAAATGTGCAAAATTTATAAAAATGCCTGTGATATTGAATCAATGTGAGTTTCACTAAAAAAGATTGTTTTTCTATGGTTTGCAACTACAAAAATTAGGTTCTACTCAATATGACTGTATACTGTAACACTCAATATGACAGTTATTTAAACATAACTTCTAAACCACACATGAAAAATGGCTAATAATGCCTGAAATAATGCATCTTCGGGAGTTTTGATCGAAACATATGCTTTTTAAAATCTTGCAAATGCAAAAAGTAGTTTTTTATTCAATAAGACAGTAAGGTTCCTACAATCCTGAGATAATGCGAAAAAAGCAATAAAAATGTATTCAAACATAACTTATAAACAACACATGCAAAATGGCTTATAATGTCTGGAGATATTCATCTTTGTCAGTCGTACTAGAAAAATGATCATTTGTAAGGTTTGCAAAGACATAAAGTTGTTTTGTAATTCAAAACAGATGTATATTTGTCATACTAAATATGAAAGTTTTATAGACATAACTCCAAAACCAAACATAATTTCTGTCAAAAAAAGACTGTAATATTGAATTTATGTGAGTTTTACAAGAATCAAGAATTTTGGAAAGGTTCACAAATACAGAAATTAGGTTTTATTCACTGTGACAGTATACTGTCCAACTCAATAAGAAAGTTTTTGAAACATAATTCCAAAAATACACATGCAAAATGTCTAATAACGCCTGAAGATATGTATCTTTAAGAGTTTTACTGGAAAGAAAAATTTGACAAGGTTTGCAAAAACAACAAGTAATGTTTTACTCAATTTGACAGTATCATACTTACAATCCTGAGATAATGCGAAAAAAGCAATAAAAATGTATTACAAATCATTCCTAATCCAAACGTGCAAAATGTCTAAAAAAGAATGTGAAATTGAATCTATGGGAGTTTTACTAGGAACAGTTATTTTTATATGGTTTGCAAATCAAAAATGATGTTTTATTCAATATGACTCTATACTGTAACACTCAATATTACAGTTATTTAAACATAACTTCTAAACCACACATGAAAAATGGCCAATAATGCCTGAAATAATGTATCTCTGAGAGTTTTACTTGAAACATGTGCTTTTTTAAATTTTGAAAATGGACAAAGTAGTTTTTTACTCAGTATAACAATAAAGTTCTTAGAATCCTGAGATAATGCGAAAAAAGCAATAAAAATGTATTCCAACATAATTCCTAATCCAAATGTGCAAAATTTCTAAAAATGCCTGTGATATTGAATCAATGTGAGTTTTACTAAAAAAGATTGTTTTTCTATGGTTTGCAACTACAAAAATTAGGTTCTACTCAATATGACTGTATACTGTAACACTCAATATGACAGTTATTTAAACATAACTTCTAAACCACACATGAAAAATGGCTAATAATGCCTGAAATAATGCATCTTCGGGAGTTTTGATCGAAACATATGCTTTTTAAAATCTTGCAAATGCAAAAAGTAGTTTTTTATTCAATAAGACAGTAAGGTTCCTACAATCCTGAGATAATGCGAAAAAAGCAATAAAAATGTATTCAAACATAACTTATAAACAACACATGCAAAATGGCTTATAATGTCTGGAAATATTCATCTTTGTCAGTTGTACTAGAAAAATTATCATTTGTAAGGTTTGCAAAGACATAAAGTTGTTTTGTAATTCAAAACAGATGCATATTTGTCATGCTAAATATGAAAGGTTTATAGACATAACTCCAAAACCAAACATAATTTCTGTCAAAAAAAGACTGTTATAATGAATTCATGTGAGTTTTACAAGAATCAAGAATTTTGGAAAGGTTCACAAATACAGAAATTAGGTTTTATTCACTATGACAGTATACTGTCAAACTCAATGAGAAAGTTTTTGAAACATAATTCCAAAAATACACATGCAAAATGTCTAATAACGCTTGAAGATATGTATCTTTAAGAGTTTTACTGGAAAGAAACATTTGGCAAGGTTTGCAAAAACAACAAGTAATGTTTTACTCAATTTGACAGTATCATACTTACAATCCTGAGATAATGCGAAAAAAGCAATAAAAATGTATTACAAATCATTCCTAATCCAAACGTGCAAAATGTCTAAAAAAGAATGTGAAATTGAATCCATGGGAGTTTTACTAGGAACAGTTATTTTTATATGGTTTGCAAATCAAAAATGACGTTTTATTCAATATGACTCTATACTGTAACACTCAATATTACAGTTATTTAAACATAACTTCTAAACCACACATGAAAAATGGCCAATAATGCCTGAAATAATGTATCTCTGAGAGTTTTACTTGAAACATGTGCTTTTTTAAATTTTGAAAATGGACAAAGTAGTTTTTTACTCAGTATGACAATAAAGTTCTTAGAATCCTGAGATAATGCGAAAAAAGCAATACAAATGTATTCCAACATAATTCCTAATCCAAATGTGCAAAATTTCTAAAAATGCCTGTGATATTGAATCAATGTGAGTTTTACTAAAAAAGATATTTTTTCTATGGTTTGCAACTACAAAAATTAGGTTCTACACAATATGACTGTATACTGTAACACTCAATATGACAGTTATTTAAACATAACTTCTAAACCACACATGAAAAATGGCTAATAATGCCTGAAAGAATGCATCTTCGGGAGTTTTGATCGAAACATATGCTTTTTAAAATCTTGCAAATGCAAAAAGTAGTTGTTTATTCAATAAGACAGTAAGGTTCCTACAATCCTGAGATAATGCGAAAAAAGCAATAAAAATGTATTCAAACATAACTTATAAACAACACATGCAAAATGGCTTATAATGTCTGGAGATATTCATCTTTGTCAGTTGTACTAGAAAAATGATCATTTGTAAGGTTTGCAAAGACATAAAGTTGTTTTGTAATTCAAAACAGATGTATATTTGTCATACTAAATATGAAAGTTTTATAGACATAACTCCAAAACCAAACATAATTTCTGTCAAAAAAAGACTGTAATATTGAATTTATGTGAGTTTTACAAGAATCAAGAATTTTGGAAAGGTTCACAAATACAGAAATTAGGTTTTATTCACTGTGACAGTATACTGTCCAACTCAATAAGAAAGTTTTTGAAACATAATTCCAAAAATACACATGCAAAATGTCTAATAACGCCTGAAGATATGTATCTTTAAGAGTTTTACTGGAAAGAAAAATTTGACAAGGTTTGCAAAAACAACAAGTAATGTTTTACTCAATTTGACAGTATCATACTTACAATCCTGAGATAATCCGAAAAAAGCAATAAAAATGTATTACAAATCATTCCTAATCCAAACGTGCAAAATGTCTAAAAAAGAATGTGAAATTGAATCTATGGGAGTTTTACTAGGAACAGTTATTTTTATATGGTTTGCAAATCAAAAATGATGTTTTATTCAATATGACTCTATACTGTAACACTCAATATTACAGTTATTTAAACATAACTTCTAAACCACACATGAAAAATGGCCAATAATGCCTGAAATAATGTATCTCTGAGAGTTTTACTTGAAACATGTGCTTTTTTAAATTTTGAAAATGGACAAAGTAGTTTTTTACTCAGTATAACAATAAAGTTCTTAGAATCCTGAGATAATGCGAAAAAAGCAATAAAAATGTATTCCAACATAATTCCTAATCCAAATGTGCAAAATTTATAAAAATGCCTGTGATATTGAATCAATGTGAGTTTTACTAAAAAAGATTGTTTTTCTATGGTTTGCAACTACAAAAATTAGGTTCTACTCAATATGACTGTATACTGTAACACTCAATATGACAGTTATTTAAACATAACTTCTAAACCACACATGAAAAATGGCTAATAATGCCTGAAATAATGCATCTTCGGGAGTTTTGATCGAAACATATGCTTTTTAAAATCTTGCAAATGCAAAAAGTAGTTTTTTATTCAATAAGACAGTAAGGTTCCTACAATCCTGAGATAATGCGAAAAAAGCAATAAAAATGTATTCAAACATAACTTATAAACAACACATGCAAAATGGCTTATAATGTCTGGAAATATTCATCTTTGTCAGTTGTACTAGAAAAATGATCATTTGTAAGGTTTGCAAAGACATAAAGTTGTTTTGTAATTCAAAACAGATGCATATTTGTCATGCTAAATATGAAAGGTTTATAGACATAACTCCAAAACCAAACATAATTTCTGTCAAAAAAAGACTGTTATAATGAATTTATGTGAGTTTTACAAGAATCAAGAATTTTGGAAAGGTTCACAAATACAGAAATTAGGTTTTATTCACTATGACAGTATACTGTCAAACTCAATGAGAAAGTTTTTGAAACATAATTCCAAAAATACACATGCAAAATGTCTAATAACGCTTGAAGATATGTATCTTTAAGAGTTTTACTGGAAAGAAACATTTGGCAAGGTTTGCAAAAACAACAAGTAATGTTTTACCCAATTTGACAGTATCATACTTACAATCCTGAGATAATGCGAAAAAAGCAATAAAAATGTATTACAAATCATTCCTAATCCAAACGTGCAAAATGTCTAAAAAAGAATGTGAAATTGAATCCATGGGAGTTCTACTAGGAACAGTTATTTTTATATGGTTTGCAAATCAAAAATGACGTTTTATTCAATATGACTCTATACTGTAACACTCAATATTACAGTTATTTAAACATAACTTCTAAACCACACATGAAAAATGGCCAATAATGCCTGAAATAATGTATCTCTGAGAGTTTTACTTGAAACATGTGCTTTTTTAAATTTTGAAAATGGACAAAGTAGTTTTTTACTCAGTATGACAATAAAGTTCTTAGAATCCTGAGATAATGCGAAAAAAGCAATACAAATGTATTCCAACATAATTCCTAATCCAAATGTGCAAAATTTCTAAAAATGCCTGTGATATTGAATCAATGTGAGTTTTACTAAAAAAGATATTTTTTCTATGGTTTGCAACTACAAAAATTAGGTTCTACACAATATGACTGTATACTGTAACACTCAATATGACAGTTATTTAAACATAACTTCTAAACCACACATGAAAAATGGCTAATAATGCCTGAAATAATGCATCTTCGGGAGTTTTGATCGAAACATATGCTTTTTAAAATCTTGCAAATGCAAAAAGTAGTTGTTTATTCAATAAGACAGTAAGGTTCCTACAATCCTGAGATAATGCGAAAAAAGCAATAAAAATGTATTCAAACATAACTTATAAACAACACATGCAAAATGGCTTATAATGTCTGGAGATATTCATCTTTGTCAGTTGTACTAGAAAAATGATCATTTGTAAGGTTTGCAAAGACATAAAGTTGTTTTGTAATTCAAAACAGATGTATATTTGTCATACTAAATATGAAAGTTTTATAGACATAACTCCAAAACCAAACATAATTTCTGTCAAAAAAAGACTGTAATATTGAATTTATGTGAGTTTTACAAGATCAAGAATTTTGGAAAGGTTCACAAATACAGAAATTAGGTTTTATTCACTGTGACAGTATACTGTCAAACTCAATAAGAAAGTTTTTGAAACATAATTCCAAAAATACACATGCAAAATGTCTAATAACGCCTGAAGATATGTATCTTTAAGAGTTTTACTGGAAAGAAACATTTGGCAAGGTTTGCAAAAACAACAAGTAATGTTTTACTCAATCTGACAGTATCATACTTACAATCCTGAGATAATGCGAAAAAAGCAATAAAAATTTATTACAAATCATTCCTAATCCAAACGTGCAAAATGTCTAAAAAAGAATGTGAAATTGAATCTATGGGAGTTTTACTAGGAACAGTTATTTTTATATGGTTTGCAAATCAAAAATGATGTTTTATTCAATATGACTCTATACTGTAACACTCAATATTACAGTTATTTAAACATAACTTCTAAACCACACATGAAAAATGGCCAATAATGCCTGAAATAATGTATCTCTAAGAGTTTTACTTGAAACATGTGCTTTTTTAAATTTTGAAAATGGACAAAGTAGTTTTTTACTCAGTATAACAATAAAGTTATTAGAATCCTGAGATAATGCGAAAAAAGCAATAAAAATGTATTCCAACATAATTCCTAATCCAAATGTGCAAAATTTCTAAAAATGCCTGTGATATTGAATCAATGTGAGTTTTACTAAAAAATATCGTTTTTCTATGGTTTGCAACTACAAAAATTAGGTTCTACTCAATATGACTGTATACTGTAACACTCAATATGACAGTTATTTAAACATAACTTCTAAACCACACATGAAAAATGGCTAATAATGCCTGAAATAATGCATCTTCGGGAGTTTTGATCGAAACATATGCTTTTTAAAATCTTGCAAATGCAAAAAGTAGTTGTTTATTCAATAAGACAGTAAGGTTCCTACAATCCTGAGATAATGCGAAAAAAGCAATAAAAATGTATTCAAACATAACTTATAAACAACACATGCAAAATGGCTTATAATGTCTGGAGATATTCATCTTTGTCAGTTGTACTAGAAAAATGATCATTTGTAAGGTTTGCAAAGACATAAAGTTGTTTTGTAATTCAAAACAGATGTATATTTGTCATACTAAATATGAAAGTTTTATAGACATAACTCCAAAACCAAACATAATTTCTGTCAAAAAAAGACTGTAATATTGAATTTATGTGAGTTTTACAAGAATCAAGAATTTTGGAAAGGTTCACAAATACAGAAATTAGGTTTTATTCACTGTGACAGTATACTGTCAAACTCAATAAGAAAGTTTTTGAAACATAATTCCAAAAATACACATGCAAAATGTCTAATAACGCCTGAAGATATGTATCTTTAAGAGTTTTACTGGAAAGAAACATTCGGCAAGGTTTGCAAAAACAACAAGTAATGTTTTACTCAATCTGACAGTATCATACTTACAATCCTGAGATAATGCGAAAAAAGCAATAAAAATTTATTACAAATCATTCCTAATCCAAACGTGCAAAATGTCTAAAAAAGAATGTGAAATTGAATCTATGGGAGTTTTACTAGGAACAGTTATTTTTATATGGTTTGCAAATCAAAAATGATGTTTTATTCAATATGACTCTATACTGTAACACTCAATATTACAGTTATTTAAACATAACTTCTAAACCACACATGAAAAATGGCCAATAATGCCTGAAATAATGTATCTCTAAGAGTTTTACTTGAAACATGTGCTTTTTTAAATTTTGAAAATGGACAAAGTAGTTTTTTACTCAGTATAACAATAAAGTTCTTAGAATCCTGAGATAATGCGAAAAAAGCAATAAAAATGTATTCCAACATAATTCCTAATCCAAATGTGCAAAATTTCTAAAAATGCCTGTGATATTGAATCAATGTGAGTTTTACTAAAAAATATCGTTTTTCTATGGTTTGCAACTACAAAAATTAGGTTCTACTCAATATGACTGTATACTGTAACACTCAATATGACAGTTATTTAAACATAACTTCTAAACCACACATGAAAAATGGCTAATAATGCCTGAAATAATGCATCTTCGGGAGTTTTGATCGAAACATATGCTTTTTAAAATCTTGCAAATGCAAAAAGTAGTTGTTTATTCAATAAGACAGTAAGGTTCCTACAATCCTGAGATAATGCGAAAAAAGCAATAAAAATGTATTCAAACATAACTTATAAACAACACATGCAAAATGGCTTATAATGTCTGGAGATATTCATCTTTGTCAGTTGTACTAGAAAAATGATCATTTGGAAGGTTTGCAAAGACATAAAGTTGTTTTGTAATTCAAAACAGATGTATATTTGTCATGCTAAATATGAAAGGTTTATAGACATAACTCCAAAACCAAACTTAATTTCTGTCAAAAAAAGACTGTAATAATGAATTCATGTGAGTTTTACAAGAATCAAGAATTTTGGAAAGGTTCACAAATACAGAAATTAGGTTTTATTCACTATGACAGTATACTGTCAAACTCAATAAGAAAGTTTTTGAAACATAATTCCAAAAATACACATGCAAAATGTCTAATAACGCTTGAAGATATGTATCTTTAAGAGTTTTACTGGAAAGAAACATTTGGCAAGGTTTGCAAAAACAACAAGTAATGTTTTACTCAATTTGACAGTATCATACTTACAATCCTGAGATAATGCGAAAAAAGCAATAAAAATTTATTACAAATCATTCCTAATCCAAACGTGCAAAATGTCTAAAAAAGAATGTGAAATTGAATCTATGGGAGTTTTACTAGGAACAGTTATTTTTATATGGTTTGCAAATCAAAAATGATGTTTTATTCAATATGACTCTATACTGTAACACTCAATATTACAGTTATTTAAACATAACTTCTAAACCACACATGAAAAATGGCCAATAATGCCTGAAATAATGTATCTCTAAGAGTTTTACTTGAAACATGTGCTTTTTTAAATTTTGAAAATGGACAAAGTAGTTTTTTACTCAGTATAACAATAAAGTTCTTAGAATCCTGAGATAATGCGAAAAAAGCAATAAAAATGTATTCCAACATAATTCCTAATCCAAATGTGCAAAATTTCTAAAAATGCCTGTGATATTGAATCAATGTGAGTTTTACTAAAAAAGATTGTTTTTCTATGGTTTGCAACTACAAAAATTAGGTTCTACTCAATATGACTGTATACTGTAACACTCAATATGAAAGTTATTTAAACATAACTTCTAAACCACACAAGAAAAATGGCTAATAATGCCTGAAATAATGCATCTTCGGGAGTTTTGATCGAAACATATGCTTTTTAAAATCTTGCAAATGCAAAAAGTAGTTTTTTATTCAATAAGACAGTAAGGTTCCTACAATCCTGAGATAATGCGAAAAAAGCAATAACAATGCATTCAAACATAACTTATAAACAACACATGCAAAATGGCTTATAATGTCTGGAGATATTCATCTTTGTCAGTTGTACTAGAAAAATGATCATTTGTAAGGTTTGCAAAGACATAAAGTTGTTTTGTAATTCAAAACAGATGTATATTTGTCATACTAAATATGAAAGGTTTATAGACATAACTCCAAAACCAAACATAATTTCTGCCAAAAAAAGCCTGTTATATTGAATTTCTGTGAGTTTTACAAGAATCAAGTATTTTGGAAAGGTTCACAAATACAGAAATTAGGTTTTATTCACTATGACAGTATACTGTCAAACTCAATAAGAAAGTTTTTGAAGCATAATTCCAAAAATACACATGCAAAATGTCTAATAACGCCTGAAGATATGTATCTTTGAGAGTTTTACTGGAAAGAAACATTTGGCAAGGTTTGCAAAAACAACAAGTAATGTTTTACTCAATTTGACAGTATCATACTTACAATCCTGAGATAATGCGAAAAAAGCAATAAAAATGTATTACAAATCATTCCTAATCCAAACGTGCAAAATGTCTAAAAAAGAATGTGAAATTGAATCTATGGGAGTTTTACTAGGAACAGTTATTTTTATATGGTTTGCAAATCAAAAATGATGTTTTATTCAATATGACTCTATACTGTAACACTCAATATTACAGTTATTTAAACATAACTTCTAAACCACACATGAAAAATGGCCAATAATGCCTGAAATAATGTATCTCTAAGAGTTTTACTTGAAACATGTGCTTTTTTAAATTTTGAAAATGGACAAAGTAGTTTTTTACTCAGTATAACAATAAAGTTCTTAGAATCCTGAGATAATGCGAAAAAAGCAATAAAAATGTATTCCAACATAATTCCTAATCCAAATGTGCAAAATTTCTAAAAATGCCTGTGATATTGAATCAATGTGAGTTTTACTAAAAAATATAGTTTTTCTATGGTTTGCAACTACAAAAATTAGGTTCTACTCAATATGACTGTATACTGTAACACTCAATATGACAGTTATTTAAACATAACTTCTAAACCACACATGAAAAATGGCTAATAATGCCTGAAATAATGCATCTTCGGGAGTTTTGATCGAAACATATGCTTTTTAAAATCTTGCAAATGCAAAAAGTAGTTGTTTATTCAATAAGACAGTAAGGTTCCTACAATCCTGAGATAATGCGAAAAAAGCAATAAAAATGTATTCAAACATAACTTATAAACAACACATGCAAAATGGCTTATAATGTCTGGAGATATTCATCTTTGTCAGTTGTACTAGAAAAATGATCATTTGGAAGGTTTGCAAAGACATAAAGTTGTTTTGTAATTCAAAACAGATGTATATTTGTCATGCTAAATATGAAAGGTTTATAGACATAACTCCAAAACCAAACATAATTTCTGTCAAAAAAAGACTGTAATAATGAATTCATGTGAGTTTTACAAGAATCAAGAATTTTGGAGAGGTTCACAAATACAGAAATTAGGTTTTATTCACTATGACAGTATACTGTCAAACTCAATAAGAAAGTTTTTGAAACATAATTCCAAAAATACACATGCAAAATGTCTAATAACGCTTGAAGATATGTATCTTTAAGAGTTTTACTGGAAAGAAACATTTGGCAAGGTTTGCAAAAACAACAAGTAATGTTTTACTCAATTTGACAGTATCATACTTACAATCCTGAGATAATGCGAAAAAAGCAATAAAAATGTATTACAAATCATTCCTAATCCAAACGTGCAAAATGTCTAAAAAAGAATGTGAAATTGAATCTATGGGAGTTTTACTAGGAACAGTTATTTTTATATGGTTTGCAAATCAAAAATGATGTTTTATTCAATATGACTCTATACTGTAACACTCAATATTACAGTTATTTAAACATAACTTCTAAACCACACATGAAAAATGGCCAATAATGCCTGAAATAATGTATCTCTAAGAGTTTTACTTGAAACATGTGCTTTTTTAAATTTTGAAAATGGACAAAGTAGTTTTTTACTCAGTATAACAATAAAGTTCTTAGAATCCTGAGATAATGCGAAAAAAGCAATAAAAATGTATTCCAACATAATTCCTAATCCAAATGTGCAAAATTTCTAAAAATGCCTGTGATATTGAATCAATGTGAGTTTTACTAAAAAAGATTGTTTTTCTATGGTTTGCAACTACAAAAATTAGGTTCTACTCAATATGACTGTATACTGTAACACTCAATATGAAAGTTATTTAAACATAACTTCTAAACCACACAAGAAAAATGGCTAATAATGCCTGAAATAATGCATCTTCGGGAGTTTTGATCGAAACATATGCTTTTTAAAATCTTGCAAATGCAAAAAGTAGTTTTTTATTCAATAAGACAGTAAGGTTCCTACAATCCTGAGATAATGCGAAAAAAGCAATAACAATGCATTCAAACATAACTTATAAACAACACATGCAAAATGGCTTATAATGTCTGGAGATATTCATCTTTGTCAGTTGTACTAGAAAAATGATCATTTGTAAGGTTTGCAAAGACATAAAGTTGTTTTGTAATTCAAAACAGATGTATATTTGTCATACTAAATATGAAAGGTTTATAGACATAACTCCAAAACCAAACATAATTTCTGCCAAAAAAAGCCTGTTATATTGAATTTCTGTGAGTTTTACAAGAATCAAGTATTTTGGAAAGGTTCACAAATACAGAAATTAGGTTTTATTCACTATGACAGTATACTGTCAAACTCAATAAGAAAGTTTTTGAAGCATAATTCCAAAAATACACATGCAAAATGTCTAATAACGCCTGAAGATATGTATCTTTGAGAGTTTTACTGGAAAGAAACATTTGGCAAGGTTTGCAAAAACAACAAGTAATGTTTTACTCAATTTGACAGTATCATACTTACAATCCTGAGATAATGCGAAAAAAGCAATAAAAATGTATTACAAATCATTCCTAATCCAAACGTGCAAAATGTCTAAAAAAGAATGTGAAATTGAATCTATGGGAGTTTTACTAGGAACAGTTATTTTTATATGGTTTGCAAATCAAAAATGATGTTTTATTCAATATGACTCTATACTGTAACACTCAATATTACAGTTATTTAAACATAACTTCTAAACCACACATGAAAAATGGCCAATAATGCCTGAAATAATGTATCTCTAAGAGTTTTACTTAAAACATGTGCTTTTTTAAATTTTGAAAATGGACAAAGTAGTTTTTTACTCAGTATAACAATAAAGTTCTTAGAATCCTGAGATAATGCGAAAAAAGCAATAAAAATGTATTCCAACATAATTCCTAATCCAAATGTGCAAAATTTCTAAAAATGCCTGTGATATTGAATCAATGTGAGTTTTACTAAAAAAGATCGTTTTTCTATGGTTTGCAACTACAAAAATTAGGTTCTACTCAATATGACTGTATACTGTAACACTCAATATGACAGTTATTTAAACATAACTTCTAAACCACACATGAAAAATGGCTAATAATGCCTGAAATAATGCATCTTCGGGAGTTTTGATCGAAACATATGCTTTTTAAAATCTTGCAAATGCAAAAAGTAGTTTTTTATTCAATAAGACAGTAAGGTTCCTACAATCCTGAGATAATGCGAAAAAAGCAATAAAAATGCATTCAAACATAACTTATAAACAACACATGCAAAATGGCTTATAATGTCTGGAGATATTCATCTTTGTCAGTTGTACTAGAAAAATGATCATTTGTAAGGTTTGCAAAGACATAAAGTTGTTTTGTAATTCAAAACAGATGTATATTTGTCATACTAAATATGAAAGGTTTATAGACATAACTCCAAAACCAAACATAATTTCTGCCAAAAAAAGCCTGTTATATTGAATTTCTGTGAGTTTTACAAGAATCAAGTATTTTGGAAAGGTTCACAAATACAGAAATTAGGTTTTATTCACTATGACAGTATACTGTCAAACTCAATAAGAAAGTTTTTGAAGCATAATTCCAAAAATACACATGCAAAATGTCTAATAACGCCTGAAGATATGTATCTTTGAGAGTTTTACTGGAAAGAAACATTTGGCAAGGTTTGCAAAAACAACAAGTAATGTTTTACTCAATTTGACAGTATCATACTTACAATCCTGAGATAATGCGAAAAAAGCAATAAAAATGTATTACAAATCATTCCTAATCCAAACGTGCAAAATGTCTAAAAAAGAATGTGAAATTGAATCTATGGGAGTTTTACTAGGAACAGTTATTTTTATATGGTTTGCAAATCAAAAATGATGTTTTATTCAATATGACTCTATACTGTAACACTCAATATTACAGTTATTTAAACATAACTTCTAAACCACACATGAAAAATGGCCAATAATGCCTGAAATAATGTATCTCTAAGAGTTTTACTTGAAACATGTGCTTTTTTAAATTTTGAAAATGGACAAAGTAGTTTTTTACTCAGTATAACAATAAAGTTCTTAGAATCCTGAGATAATGCGAAAAAAGCAATACAAATGTATTCCAACATAATTCCTAATCCAAATGTGCAAAATTTCTAAAAATGCCTGTGATATTAAATCAATGTGAGTTTTACTAAAAAATATAGTTTTTCTATGGTTTGCAACTACAAAAATTAGGTTCTACTCAATATGACTGTATACTGTAACACTCAATATGACAGTTATTTAAACATAACTTCTAAACCACACATGAAAAATGGCTAATAATGCCTGAAATAATGCATCTTCGGGAGTTTTGATCGAAACATATGCTTTTTAAAATCTTGCAAATGCAAAAAGTAGTTTTTTATTCAATAAGACAGTAAGGTTCCTACAATCCTGAGATAATGCGAAAAAAGCAATAAAAATGTATTCAAACATAACTTATAAACAACACATGCAAAATGGCTTATAATGTCTGGAGATATTCATCTTTGTCAGTTGTACTAGAAAAATGATCATTTGGAAGGTTTGCAAAGACATAAAGTTGTTTTGTAATTCAAAACAGATGTATATTTGTCATGCAAAATATGAAAGGTTTATAGACATAACTCCAAAACCAAACATAATTTCTGTCAAAAAAAGACTGTAATAATGAATTCATGTGAGTTTTACAAGAATCAAGAATTTTGGAAAGGTTCACAAATACAGAAATTAGGTTTTATTCACTATGACAGTATACTGTCAAACTCAATAAGAAAGTTTTTGAAACATAATTCCAAAAATACACATGCAAAATGTCTAATAACGCTTGAAGATATGTATCTTTAAGAGTTTTACTGGAAAGAAACATTTGGCAAGGTTTGCAAAAACAACAAGTAATGTTTTACTCAATTTGACAGTATCATACTTACAATCCTGAGATAATGCGAAAAAAGCAATAAAAATGTATTACAAATCATTCCTAATCCAAACGTGCAAAATGTCTAAAAAAGAATGTGAAATTGAATCTATGGGAGTTTTACTAGGAACAGTTATTTTTATATGGTTTGCAAATCAAAAATGATGTTTTATTCAATATGACTCTATACTGTAACACTCAATATTACAGTTATTTAAACATAACTTCTAAACCACACATGAAAAATGGCCAATAATGCCTGAAATAATGTATCTCTAAGAGTTTTACTTGAAACATGTGCTTTTTTAAATTTTGAAAATGGACAAAGTAGTTTTTTACTCAGTATAACAATAAAGTTCTTAGAATCCTGAGATAATGCGAAAAAAGCAATAAAAATGTAATCCAACATAATTCCTAATCCAAATGTGCAAAATTTCTAAAAATGCCTGTGATATTGAATCAATGTGAGTTTTACTAAAAAAGATTGTTTTTCTATGGTTTGCAACTACAAAAATTAGGTTCTACTCAATATGACTGTATACTGTAACACTCAATATGAAAGTTATTTAAACATAACTTCTAAACCACACAAGAAAAATGGCTAATAATGCCTGAAATAATGCATCTTCGGGAGTTTTGATCGAAACATATGCTTTTTAAAATCTTGCAAATGCAAAAAGTAGTTTTTTATTCAATAAGACAGTAAGGTTCCTACAATCCTGAGATAATGCGAAAAAAGCAATAAAAATGCATTCAAACATAACTTATAAACAACACATGCAAAATGGCTTATAATGTCTGGAGATATTCATCTTTGTCAGTTGTACTAGAAAAATGATCATTTGTAAGGTTTGCAAAGACATAAAGTTGTTTTGTAATTCAAAACAGATGTATATTTGTCATACTAAATATGAAAGGTTTATAGACATAACTCCAAAACCAAACATAATTTCTGCCAAAAAAAGCCTGTTATATTGAATTTCTGTGAGTTTTACAAGAATCAAGTATTTTGGAAAGGTTCACAAATACAGAAATTAGGTTTTATTCACTATGACAGTATACTGTCAAACTCAATAAGAAAGTTTTTGAAGCATAATTCCAAAAATACACATGCAAAATGTCTAATAACGCCTGAAGATATGTATCTTTGAGAGTTTTACTGGAAAGAAACATTTGGCAAGGTTTGCAAAAACAACAAGTAATGTTTTACTCAATTTGACAGTATCATACTTACAATCCTGAGATAATGCGAAAAAAGCAATAAAAATGTATTACAAATCATTCCTAATCCAAACGTGCAAAATGTCTAAAAAAGAATGTGAAATTGAATCTATGGGAGTTTTACTAGGAACAGTTATTTTTATATGGTTTGCAAATCAAAAATGATGTTTTATTCAATATGACTCTATACTGTAACACTCAATATTACAGTTATTTAAACATAACTTCTAAACCACACATGAAAAATGGCCAATAATGCCTGAAATAATGTATCTCTAAGAGTTTTACTTGAAACATGTGCTTTTTTAAATTTTGAAAATGGACAAAGTAGTTTTTTACTCAGTATAACAATAAAGTTCTTAGAATCCTGAGATAATGCGAAAAAAGCAATAAAAATGTATTCCAACATAATTCCTAATCCAAATGTGCAAAATTTCTAAAAATGCCTGTGATATTGAATCAATGTGAGTTTTACTAAAAAAGATTGTTTTTCTATGGTTTGCAACTACAAAAATTAGGTTCTACTCAATATGACTGTATACTGTAACACTCAATATGAAAGTTATTTAAACATAACTTCTAAACCACACAAGAAAAATGGCTAATAATGCCTGAAATAATGCATCTTCGGGAGTTTTGATCGAAACATATGCTTTTTAAAATCTTGCAAATGCAAAAAGTAGTTTTTTATTCAATAAGACAGTAAGGTTCCTACAATCCTGAGATAATGCGAAAAAAGCAATAAAAATGCATTCAAACATAACTTATAAACAACACATGCAAAATGGCTTATAATGTCTGGAGATATTCATCTTTGTCAGTTGTACTAGAAAAATGATCATTTGTAAGGTTTGCAAAGACATAAAGTTGTTTTGTAATTCAAAACAGATGTATATTTGTCATACTAAATATGAAAGGTTTATAGACATAACTCCAAAACCAAACATAATTTCTGCCAAAAAAAGCCTGTTATATTGAATTTCTGTGAGTTTTACAAGAATCAAGTATTTTGGAAAGGTTCACAAATACAGAAATTAGGTTTTATTCACTATGACAGTATACTGTCAAACTCAATAAGAAAGTTTTTGAAGCATAATTCCAAAAATACACATGCAAAATGTCTAATAACGCCTGAAGATATGTATCTTTGAGAGTTTTACTGGAAAGAAACATTTGGCAAGGTTTGCAAAAACAACAAGTAATGTTTTACTCAATTTGACAGTATCATACTTACAATCCTGAGATAATGCGAAAAAAGCAATAAAAATGTATTACAAATCATTCCTAATCCAAACGTGCAAAATGTCTAAAAAAGAATGTGAAATTGAATCTATGGGAGTTTTACTAGGAACAGTTATTTTTATATGGTTTGCAAATCAAAAATGATGTTTTATTCAATATGACTCTATACTGTAACACTCAATATTACAGTTATTTAAACATAACTTCTAAACCACACATGAAAAATGGCCAATAATGCCTGAAATAATGTATCTCTAAGAGTTTTACTTGAAACATGTGCTTTTTTAAATTTTGAAAATGGACAAAGTAGTTTTTTACTCAGTATAACAATAAAGTTCTTAGAATCCTGAGATAATGCGAAAAAAGCAATAAAAATGTATTCCAACATAATTCCTAATCCAAATGTGCAAAATTTCTAAAAATGCCTGTGATATTGAATCAATGTGAGTTTTACTAAAAAAGATCGTTTTTCTATGGTTTGCAACTACAAAAATTACGTTCTACTCAATATGACTGTATACTGTAACACTCAATATGACAGTTATTTAAACATAACTTCTAAACCACACATGAAAAATGGCTAATAATGCCTGAAATAATGCATCTTCGGGAGTTTTGATCGAAACATATGCTTTTTAAAATCTTGCAAATGCAAAAAGTAGTTTTTTATTCAATAAGACAGTAAGGTTCCTACAATCCTGAGATAATGCGAAAAAAGCAATAAAAATGTATTCAAACATAACTTATAAACAACACATGCAAAATGGCTTATAATGTCTGGAGATATTCATCTTTGTCAGTTGTACTAGAAAAATGATCATTTGGAAGGTTTGCAAAGACATAAAGTTGTTTTGTAATTCAAAACAGATGTATATTTGTCATGCTAAATATGAAAGGTTTATAGACATAACTCCAAAACAAAACATAATTTCTGCCAAAAAAAGCCTGTTATATTGAATTTCTGTGAGTTTTACAAGAATCAAGT
This sequence comes from Nerophis ophidion, assembly GCF_033978795.1. NCBI lineage: Eukaryota > Metazoa > Chordata > Actinopteri > Syngnathiformes > Syngnathidae > Nerophis > Nerophis ophidion. The sequence goes on from NC_084617.1 coordinate 41,118,374, forward strand.
ATTTTGGAAAGGTTCACAAATACAGAAATTAGGTTTTATTCACTATGACAGTATACTGTCAAACTCAATAAGAACGTTTTTGAAGCATAATTCCAAAAATACACATGCAAAATGTCTAATAACGCCTGAAGATATGTATCTTTGAGAGTTTTACTGGAAAGAAACATTTGGCAAGGTTTGCAAAAACAACAAGTAATGTTTTACTCAATTTGACAGTATCATACTTACAATCCTGAGATAATGCGAAAAAAGCAATAAAAATGTATTACAAATCATTCCTAATCCAAACGTGCAAAATGTCTAAAAAAGAATGTGAAATTGAATCTATGGGAGTTTTACTAGGAACAGTTATTTTTATATGGTTTGCAAATCAAAAATGATGTTTTATTCAATATGACTCTATACTGTAACACTCAATATTACAGTTATTTAAACATAACTTCTAAACCACACATGAAAAATGGCCAATAATGCCTGAAATAATGTATCTCTAAGAGTTTTACTTGAAACATGTGCTTTTTTAAATTTTGAAAATGGACAAAGTAGTTTTTTACTCAGTATAACAATAAAGTTCTTAGAATCCTGAGATAATGCGAAAAAAGCAATAAAAATGTATTCCAACATAATTCCTAATCCAAATGTGCAAAATTTCTAAAAATGCCTGTGATATTGAATCAATGTGAGTTTTACTAAAAAAGATCGTTTTTCTATGGTTTGCAACTACAAAAATTAGGTTCTACTCAATATGACTGTATACTGTAACACTCAATATGACAGTTATTTAAACATAACTTCTAAACCACACATGAAAAATGGCTAATAATGCCTGAAATAATGCATCTTCGGGAGTTTTGATCGAAACATATGCTTTTTAAAATCTTGCAAATGCAAAAAGTAGTTTTTTATTCAATAAGACAGTAAGGTTCCTACAATCCTGAGATAATGCGAAAAAAGCAATAAAAATGTATTCAAACATAACTTATAAACAACACATGCAAAATGGCTTATAATGTCTGGAGATATTCATCTTTGTCAGTTGTACTAGAAAAATGATCATTTGGAAGGTTTGCAAAGACATAAAGTTGTTTTGTAATTCAAAACAGATGTATATTTGTCATGCTAAATATGAAAGGTTTATAGACATAACTCCAAAACCAAACATAATTTCTGTCAAAAAAAGACTGTAATAATGAATTCATGTGAGTTTTACAAGAATCAAGAATTTTGGAAAGGTTCACAAATACAGAAATTAGGTTTTATTCACTATGACAGTATACTGTCAAACTCAATAAGAAAGTTTTTGAAACATAATTCCAAAAATACACATGCAAAATGTCTAATAACGCTTGAAGATATGTATCTTTAAGAGTTTTACTGGAAAGAAACATTTGGCAAGGTTTGCAAAAACAACAAGTAATGTTTTACTCAATTTGACAGTATCATACTTACAATCCTGAGATAATGCGAAAAAAGCAATAAAAATGTATTACAAATCATTCCTAATCCAAACGTGCAAAATGTCTAAAAAAGAATGTGAAATTGAATCTATGGGAGTTTTACTAGGAACAGTTATTTTTATATGGTTTGCAAATCAAAAATGATGTTTTATTCAATATGACTCTATACTGTAACACTCAATATTACAGTTATTTAAACATAACTTCTAAACCACACATGAAAAATGGCCAATAATGCCTGAAATAATGTATCTCTAAGAGTTTTACTTGAAACATGTGCTTTTTTAAATTTTGAAAATGGACAAAGTAGTTTTTTACTCAGTATAACAATAAAGTTCTTAGAATCCTGAGATAATGCGAAAAAAGCAATAAAAATGTATTCCAACATAATTCCTAATCCAAATGTGCAAAATTTCTAAAAATGCCTGTGATATTGAATCAATGTGAGTTTTACTAAAAAAGATTGTTTTTCTATGGTTTGCAACTACAAAAATTAGGTTCTACTCAATATGACTGTATACTGTAACACTCAATATGAAAGTTATTTAAACATAACTTCTAAACCACACAAGAAAAATGGCTAATAATGCCTGAAATAATGCATCTTCGGGAGTTTTGATCGAAACATATGCTTTTTAAAATCTTGCAAATGCAAAAAGTAGTTTTTTATTCAATAAGACAGTAAGGTTCCTACAATCCTGAGATAATGCAAAAAAAGCAATAAAAATGCATTCAAACATAACTTATAAACAACACATGCAAAATGGCTTATAATGTCTGGAGATATTCATCTTTGTCAGTTGTACTAGAAAAATGATCATTTGTAAGGTTTGCAAAGACATAAAGTTGTTTTGTAATTCAAAACAGATGTATATTTGTCATACTAAATATGAAAGGTTTATAGACATAACTCCAAAACCAAACATAATTTCTGCCAAAAAAAGCCTGTTATATTGAATTTCTGTGAGTTTTACAAGAATCAAGTATTTTGGAAAGGTTCACAAATACAGAAATTTGGTTTTATTCACTATGACAGTATACTGTCAAACTCAATAAGAAAGTTTTTGAAGCATAATTCCAAAAATACACATGCAAAATGTCTAATAACGCCTGAAGATATGTATCTTTGAGAGTTTTACTGGAAAGAAACATTTGGCAAGGTTTGCAAAAACAACAAGTAATGTTTTACTCAATTTGACAGTATCATACTTACAATCCTGAGATAATGCGAAAAAAGCAATAAAAATGTATTACAAATCATTCCTAATCCAAACGTGCAAAATGTCTAAAAAAGAATGTGAAATTGAATCTATGGGAGTTTTACTAGGAACAGTTATTTTTATATGGTTTGCAAATCAAAAATGATGTTTTATTCAATATGACTCTATACTGTAACACTCAATATTACAGTTATTTAAACATAACTTCTAAACCACACATGAAAAATGGCCAATAATGCCTGAAATAATGTATCTCTAAGAGTTTTACTTGAAACATGTGCTTTTTTAAATTTTGAAAATGGACAAAGTAGTTTTTTACTCAGTATAACAATAAAGTTCTTAGAATCCTGAGATAATGCGAAAAAAGCAATAAAAATGTATTCCAACATAATTCCTAATCCAAATGTGCAAAATTTCTAAAAATGCCTGTGATATTGAATCAATGTGAGTTTTACTAAAAAAGATCGTTTTTCTATGGTTTGCAACTACAAAAATTAGGTTCTACTCAATATGACTGTATACTGTAACACTCAATATGACAGTTATTTAAACATAACTTCTAAACCACACATGAAAAATGGCTAATAATGCCTGAAATAATGCATCTTCGGGAGTTTTGATCGAAACATATGCTTTTTAAAATCTTGCAAATGCAAAAAGTAGTTTTTTATTCAATAAGACAGTAAGGTTCCTACAATCCTGAGATAATGCGAAAAAAGCAATAAAAATGTATTCAAACATAACTTATAAACAACACATGCAAAATGGCTTATAATGTCTGGAGATATTCATCTTTGTCAGTTGTACTAGAAAAATGATCATTTGGAAGGTTTGCAAAGACATAAAGTTGTTTTGTAATTCAAAACAGATGTATATTTGTCATGCTAAATATGAAAGGTTTATAGACATAACTCCAAAACCAAACATAATTTCTGTCAAAAAAAGACTGTAATAATGAATTCATGTGAGTTTTACAAGAATCAAGAATTTTGGAAAGGTTCACAAATACAGAAATTAGGTTTTATTCACTATGACAGTATACTGTCAAACTCAATAAGAAAGTTTTTGAAACATAATTCCAAAAATACACATGCAAAATGTCTAATAACGCCTGAAGATATGTATCTTTAAGAGTTTTACTGGAAAGAAACATTTGGCAAGGTTTGCAAAAACAACAAGTAATGTTTTACTCAATTTGACAGTATCATACTTACAATCCTGAGATAATGCGAAAAAAGCAATAAACATGTATTACAAATCATTCCTAATCCAAACGTGCAAAATGTCTAAAAAAGAATGTGAAATTGAATCTATGGGAGTTTTACTAGGAACAGTTATTTTTATATGGTTTGCAAATCAAAAATGATGTTTTATTCAATATGACTCTATACTGTAACACTCAATATTACAGTTATTTAAACATAACTTCTAAACCACACATGAAAAATGGCCAATAATGCCTGAAATAATGTATCTCTAAGAGTTTTACTTGAAACATGTGCTTTTTTAAATTTTGAAAATGGACAAAGTAGTTTTTTACTCAGTATAACAATTAAGTTCTTAGAATCCTGAGATAATGCGAAAAAAGCAATAAAAATGTATTCCAACATAATTCCTAATCCAAATGTGCAAAATTTCTAAAAATGCCTGTGATATTGAATCAATGTGAGTTTTACTAAAAAAGATCGTTTTTCTATGGTTTGCAACTACAAAAATTAGGTTCTACTCAATATGACTGTATACTGTAACACTCAATATGACAGTTATTTAAACATAACTTCTAAACCACACATGAAAAATGGCTAATAATGCCTGAAATAATGCATCTTCGGGAGTTTTGATCGAAACATATGCTTTTTAAAATCTTGCAAATGCAAAAAATAGTTTTTTATTCAATAAGACAGTAAGGTTCCTACAATCCTGAGATAATGCGAAAAAAGCAATAAAAATGTATTCAAACATAACTTATAAACAACACATGCAAAATGGCTTATAATGTCTGGAGACATTCATCTTTGTCAGTTGTACTAGAAAAATGATCATTTGTAAGGTTTGCAAAGACATAAAGTTGTTTTGTAATTAAAAAACAGATGTATATTTGTCATACTAAATATGAAAGGTTTAAAGACATAACTCCAAAACCAAACATAATTTCTGTCAAAAAAGGCCTGTGATATTGAATTTATGTGAGTTTTACAAGAATCAAGAATTTTGGAAAGGTTCACAAATACAGAAATTAGGTTTTATTCACTATGACAGTATACTGTCAAACTCAATAAGAAAGTTTTTGAAACATAATTCCAAAAATACACATGCAAAATGTCTAATAACGCCTGAAGATATGTATCTTTAAGAATTTTACTGGAAAGAAACATTTGGCAAGGTTTGCAAAAACAACAAGTAATGTTTTACTCAATTTGACAGTATCATACTTACAATCCTGAGATAATGCGAAAAAAGCAATAAAAATGTATTACTAATCATTCCTAATCCAAACGTGCAAAATGTCTAAAAAAGAATGTGAAATTGAATCTATGGGAGTTTTACTAGGAACAGTTATTTTTATATGGTTTGCAAATCAAAAATGATGTTTTTTCAATATGACTCTATACTGTAACACTCAATATTACAGTTATTTAAACATAACTTCTAAACCACACATGAAAAATGGCCAATAATGCCTGAAATAATGTATCTCTAAGAGTTTTACTTGAAACATGTGCTTTTTTAAATTTTGAAAATGGACAAAGTAGTTTTTTACTCAGTATAACAATAAAGTTCTTAGAATCCTGAGATAATGCGAAAAAAGCAATAAAAATGTATTCCAACATAATTCCTAATCCAAATGTGCAAAATTTCTAAAAATGCCTGTGATATTGAATCAATGTGAGTTTTACTAAAAAAGATTGTTTTTCTATGGTTTGCAACTACAAAAATTAGGTTCTACTCAATATGACTGTATACTGTAACACTCAATATGACAGTTATTTAAACATAACTTCTAAACCACACATGAAAAATGGCTAATAATGCCTGAAATAATGCATCTTCGGGAGTTTTGATCGAAACATATGCTTTTTAAAATCTTGCAAATGCAAAAAGTAGTTTTTTATTCAATAAGACAGTAAGGTTCCTACAATCCTGAGATAATGCGAAAAAAGCAATAAAAATGTATTCAAACATAACTTATAAACAACACATGCAAAATGGCTTATAATGTCTGGAGATATTCATCTTTGTCAGTTGTACTAGAAAAATGATCATTTGGAAGGTTTGCAAAGACATAAAGTTGTTTTGTAATTCAAAACAGATGTATATTTGTCATGCTAAATATGAAAGGTTTATAGACATAGCTCCAAAACCAAACATAATTTCTGTCAAAAAAAGACTGTAATAATGAATTTATGTGAGTTTTACAAGAATCAAGAATTTTGGAAAGGTTCACAAATACATAAATTAGGTTTTATTCACTATGACAGTATACTGTCAAACTCAATGAGAAAGTTTTTGAAACATAATTCCAAAAATACACATGCAAAATGTCTAATAACGCTTGAAGATATGTATCTTTAAGAGTTTTACTGGAAAGAAACATTTGGCAAGGTTTGCAAAAACAACAAGTAATGTTTTACTCAATTTGACAGTATCATACTTACAATCCTGAGATAATGCGAAAAAAGCAATAAAAATGTATTACAAATCATTCCTAATCCAAACGTGCAAAATGTCTAAAAAAGAATGTGAAATTGAATCCATGGGAGATTTACTAGGAACAGTTATTTTTATATGGTTTGCAAATCAAAAATGATGTTTTATTCAATATGACTCTATACTGTAACACTCAATATTACAGTTATTTAAACATAACTTCTAAACCACACATGAAAAATGGCCAATAATGCCTGAAATAATGTATCTCTGAGAGTTTTACTTGAAACATGTGCTTTTTTAAATTTTGAAAATGGACAAAGTAGTTTTTCACTCAGTATGACAATAAAGTTCTTAGAATCCTGAGATAATGCGAAAAAAGCAATAAAAATGTATTCCAACATAATTCCTAATCCAAATGTGCAAAATTTCTAAAAATGCCTGTGATATTGAATCAATGTGAGTTTTACTAAAAAATATATTTTTTCTATGGTTTGCAACTACAAAAATTAGGTTCTACACAATATGACTGTATACTGTAACACTCAATATGACAGTTATTTAAACATAACTTCTAAACCACACATGAAAAATGGCTAATAATGCCTGAAATAATGCATCTTCGGGAGTTTTGATCGAAACATATGCTTTTTAAAATCTTGCAAATGCAAAAAGTAGTTTTTTATTCAATAAGACAGTAAGGTTCCTACAATCCTGAGATAATGCGAAAAAAGCAATAAAATGTATTCAAACATAACTTATAAACAACACATGCAAAATGGCTTATAATGTCTGGAGATATTCATCTTTGTCAGTTGTACTAGAACAATGATCATTTGTAAGGTTTGCAAAGACATAAAGTTGTTTTGTAATTCAAAACAGATGTATATTTGTCATACTAAATATGAAAGGTTTATAGACATAACTCCAAAACCAAACATAATTTCTGTCAAAAAAAGACTGTAATATTGAATTTATGTGAGTTTTACAAGAATCAAGAATTTTGGAAAGGTTCACAAATACAGAAATTAGGTTTTATTCACTATGACAGTATACTGTCAAACTCAATAAGAAAGTTTTTGAAACATAATTCCAAAAATACACATGCAAAATGTCTAATAACGCTTGAAGATATGTATCTTTAAGAGTTTTACTGGAAAGAAACATTTGGCAAGGTTTGCAAAAACAACAAGTAATGTTTTACTCAATTTGACAGTATCATACTTACAATCCTGAGATAATGCGAAAAAAGCAATAAAAATGTATTACAAATCATTCCTAATCCAAACGTGCAAAATGTCTAAAAAAGAATGTGAAATTGAATCTATGGGAGTTTTACTAGGAACAGTTATTTTTATATGGTTTGCAAATCAAAAATGATGTTTTATTCAATATGACTCTATACTGTAACACTCAATATTACAGTTATTTAAACATAACTTCTAAACCACACATGAAAAATGGCCAATAATGCCTGAAATAATGTATCTCTAAGAGTTTTACTTGAAACATGTGCTTTTTTAAATTTTGAAAATGGACAAAGTAGTTTTTTACTCAGTATAACAATAAAGTTCTTAGAATCCTGAGATAATGCGAAAAAAGCAATAAAAATGTATTCCAACATAATTCCTAATCCCAATGTGCAAAATTTCTAAAAAAGCCTGTGATATTGAATCAATGTGAGTTTTACTAAAAAAGATTGTTTTTCTATGGTTTGCAACTACAAAAATTAGGTTCTACTCAATATGACTGTATACTGTAACACTCAATATGACAGTTATTTAAACATAACTTCTAAACCACACATGAAAAATGGCTAATAATGCCTGAAATAATGCATCTTCGGGAGTGTTGATCGAAACATATGCTTTTTAAAATCTTGCAAATGCAAAAAGTAGTTTTTTATTCAATAAGACAGTAAGGTTCCTACAATCCTGAGATAATGCGAAAAAAGCAATAAAAATGTATTCAAACATAACTTATAAACAACACATGCAAAATGGCTTATAATGTCTGGAGATATTCATCTTTGTCAGTTGTACTAGAAAAATGATCATTTGTAAGGTTTGCAAAGACATAAAGTTGTTTTGTAATTCAAAACAGATGTATATTTGTCATACTAAATATGAAAGGTTTATAGACATAACTCCAAAACCAAACATAATTTCCGTCAAAAAAAGCCTGTGATATTGAATTTATGTGAGTTTTACAAGAATCACGTATTTTGGAAAGGTTCACAAATACAGAAATTAGGTTTTATTCACCATGACAGTATACTGTCAAACTCAATAAGAAAGTTTTTGAAACATAATTCCAAAAATACACATGCAAAATGTCTAATAACGCCTGAAGATATGTATCTTTAAGAGTTTTACTGGAAAGAAACATTTGGCAAGGTTTGCAAAAACAACAAGTAATGTTTTACTCAATTTGACAGTATCATACTTACAATCCTGAGATAATGCGAAAAAAGCAATAAAAATGTATTACAAATCATTCCTAATCCAAACGTGCAAAATGTCTAAAAAAGAATGTGAAATTGAATCTATGGGAGTTTTACTAGGAACAGTTATTTTTATATGGTTTGCAAATCAAAAATGATGTTTTATTCAATATGACTCTATACTGTAACACTCAATATTACAGTTATTTAAACATAACTTCTAAACCACACATGAAAAATGGCCAATAATGCCTGAAATAATGTATCTCTAAGAGTTTTACTTGAAACATGTGCTTTTTAAAATTTTGAAAATGGAAAAAGGAGTTTTTTACTCAGTATAACAATAAAGTTCTTAGAATCCTGAGATAATGCGAAAAAAGCAATAAAAATGTATTCCAACATAATTCCTAATCCAAATGTTCAAAATTTCTAAAAATGCCTGTGATATTGAATCAATGTGAGTTTTACTAAAAAAGATTGTTTTTCTATGGTTTGCAACTACGAAAATTAGGTTCTACTCAATATGACTGTATACTGTAACACTCAATATGACAGTTATTTAAACATAACTTCTAAACCACACATGAAAAATGGCTAATAATGCCTGAAATAATGCATCTTCGGGCGTTTTGATCGAAACATATGCTTTTTAAAATCTTGCAAATGCAAAAAGTAGTTTTTTATTCAATAAGACAGTAAGGTTCCTACAATCCTGAGATAATGCGAAAAAAGCAATAAAAATGAATTCAAACATAACTTATAAACAACACATGCAAAATGGCTTATAACGTCTGGAGATATTCATCTTTGTCAGTTGTACTAGAAAAATTATCATTTGTAAGGTTTGCAAAGACATAAAGTTGTTTTGTAATTCAAAACAGATGTATATTTGTCATACTAAATATGAAAGGTTTATAGACATAACTCCAAAACCAAACATAATTTCTGTCAAAAAAAGACTGTAATAATGAATTTATGTGAGTTTTACAAGAATCAAGAATTTTGGAAAGGTTCACAAATACAGAAATTAGGTTTTATTCACTATGACAGTATACTGTCAAACTCAATAAGAAAGTTTTTGAAACATAATTCCAAAAATACACATGCAACATGTCTAATAACGCCTGAAGATATGTATCTTTAAGAGTTTTACTGGAAAGAAACATTTGGCAAGGTTTGCAAAAACAACAAGTAATGTTTTACTCAATTTGACAGTATCATACTTACAATCCTGAGTTAATGCGAAAAAAGCAATAAAAATGTATTACAAATCATTCCTAATCCAAACGTGCAAAATGTCTAAAAAAGAATGTGAAATTGAATCTATGGGAGTTTTACTAGGAACAGTTATTTTTATATGGTTTGCAAATCAAAAATTATGTTTTATTCAATATGACTCTATACTGTAACACTCAATATTACAGTTATTTAAACATAACTTCTAAACCACACATGAAAAATGGCCAATAATGCCTGAAATAATGTATCTCTGAGAGTTTTACTTGAAACATGTGCTTTTTTAAATTTTGAAAATGGAAAAAGTAGTTTGTTACTCAGTATAACAATAAAGTTCTTAGAATCCTGAGATAATGCGAAAAAAGCAATAAAAATGTATTCCAACATGATTCCTAATCCAAATGTGCAAAATTTCTAAAAATGCCTGTGATATTGAATCAATGTGAGTTTTACTAAAAAAGATTGTTTTTCTATGGTTTGCAACTACAAAAATTAGGTTCTACTCAATATGACTGTATACTGTAACACTCAATATGACAGTTATTTAAACATAACTTCTAAACCACACATGAAAAATGGCTAATAATGCCTGAAATAATGCATCTTCGGGAGTTTTGATCGAAACATATGCTTTTTAAAATCTTGCAAATGCAAAAAGTAGTTTTTTATTCAATAAGACAGTAAGGTTCCTACAATCCTGAGATAATGCGAAAAAAGCAATAAAAATGTATTCACACATAACTTATAAACAACACATGCAAAATGGCTTATAATGTCTGGAGATATTCATCTTTGTCAGTTGTACTAGAAAAATGATCATTTGTAAGGTTTGCAAAGAAATAAAGTTGTTTTGTAATTCAAAACAGATGTATATTTGTCATACTAAATATGAAAGGTTTATAGACATAACTCCAGAACCAAACATAATTTCTGTCAAAAAAAGCCTGTGATATTGAATTTATGTGAGTTTTACAAGAATCAAGTATTTTGGAAAGGTTCACAAATACAGAAATTAGGTTTTATTCACTATGACAGTATACTGTCAAACTCAATAAGAAAGTTTTTGAAACATAATTCCAAAAATACACATGCAAAATGTCTAATAACGCCTGAAGATATGTATCTTTAAGAGTTTTACTGGAAAGAAACATTTGGCAAGGTTTGCAAAAACAACAAGTAATGTTTTACTCAATTTGACAGTATCATACTTACAATCCTGAGATAATGTGAAAAAAGCAATAAAAATGTATTACAAATCATTCCTAATCCAAACGTGCAAAATGTCTAAAAAAGAATGTGAAATTGAATCTATGGGAGTTTTACTAGGAACAGTTATTTTTATATGGTTTTGCAAATCAAAAATGATGTTTTATTCAATATGACTCTATACTGTAACACTCAATATTACAGTTATTTAAACATAACTTCTAAACCACACATGAAAAATGGCCAATAATGCCTGAAATAATGTATCTCTGAGAGTTTTACTTGAAACATGTGCTTTTTTAAATTTTGAAAATGGACAAAGTTGTTTTTTACTCAGTATAACAATAAAGTTCTTAGAATCCTGAGATAATGCGAAAAAAGCAATAAAAATGTATTCCAACATAATTCCTAATCCAAATGTGCAACATTTCTAAAAATGCCTGTGATATTGAATCAATGTGAGTTTTACTAAAAAAGATTGTTTTTCTATGGTTTGCAACTACAAAAATTAGGTTCTACTCAATATGACTGTATACTGTAATACTCAATATGACTGTTATTTAAACATAACTTCTAAACCACACATGAAAAATGGCTAATAATGCCTGAAATAATGCATATTCGGGAGTTTTGATCGAAACATATGCTTTTTAAAATCTTGCAAATGCAAAAAGTAGTTTTTTATTCAATAAGACAGTAAGGTTCCTACAATCCTGAGATAATGCGAAAAAAGCAATAAAAATGTATTCAAACATAACTTATAAACAACACATGCAAAATGGCTTATAATGTCTGGAGATATTCATCTTTGTCAGTTGTACTAGAAAAATGATCATTTGTAAGGTTTGCAAAGACATAAAGTTGTTTTGTAATTCAAAACAGATGTATATTTGTCATACTAAATATGAAAGGTTTATAGACATAACTCCAAAACCAAACATAATTTCTGTCAAAAAAAGCCTGTGATATTGAATTTCTGTGAGTTTTACAAGAATCAAGTATTTTGGAAAGGTTCAGAAATACAGAAATTAGGTTTTATTCACTATGACAGTATACTGTCAAACTCAATAAGAAAGTTTTTGAAACATAATTCCAAAAATACACATGCAAAATGTCTAATAACGCCTGAAGATATGTATCTTTAAGAGTTTTACTGGAAAGAAACATTTGGCAAGGTTTGCAAAAACAACAAGTAATGTTTTACTCAATTTGACAGTATCATACTTACAATCCTGAGAAAATGCGAAAAAAGCAATAAAAATGTATTACAAATCATTCCTAATCCAAACGTGCAAAATGTCTAAAAAAGAATGTGAAATTGAATCTATGGGAGTTTTACTAGGAACAGTTATTTTTATATGGTTTGCAAATCAAAAATGATGTTTTATCCAATATGCCTCTATACTGTAACACTCAATATTACAGTTATTTAAACATAACTTCTAAACCACACATGAAAAATGGCCAATAATGCCTGAAATAATGTATCTCTGAGAGTTTTACTTGAAACATGTGCTTTTTTAAATTTTGAAAATGGACAAAGTTGTTCTTTACTCAGTATAACAATAAAGTTCTTAGAATCCTGAGATAATGCGAAAAAAGCAATAAAAATGTATTCCAACATAATTCCTAATCCAAATGTGCAAAATTTCTAAAAATGCCTGTGATATTGAATCAATGTGAGTTTTACTAAAAAAGATTGTTTTTCTATGGTTTGCAACTACAAAAATTAGGTTCTACTCAATATGACTGTATACTGTAACACTCAATATGACAGTTATTTAAACATAACTTCTAAACCACACATGAAAAATGGCTAATAATGCCTGAAATAATGCATCTTCGGGAGTTTTGATCGAAACATATGCTTTTTAAAATCTTGCAAATGCAAAAAGTAGTTTTTTATTCAATAAGACAGTAAGGTTCCTACAATCCTGAGATAATGCGAAAAAAGCAATAAAAATGTATTCAAACATAACTTATAAACAACACATGCAAAATGGCTTATAATGTCTGGAGATATTCATCTTTGTCAGTTGTACTAGAAAAATGATCATTTGTAAGGTTTGCAAAGACATAAAGTTGTTTTGTAATTCAAAACAGATGTATATTTGTCATACTAAATATGAAAGGTTTATAGACATAACTCCAAAACCAAACATAATTTCTGTCAAAAAAAGCCTGTGATATTGAATTTCTGTGAGTTTTACAAGAATCAAGTATTTTGGAAAGGTTCAGAAATACAGAAATTAGGTTTTATTCACTATGACAGTATACTGTCAAACTCAATAAGAAAGTTTTTGAAACATAATTCCAAAAATACACATGCAAAATGTCTAATAACGCCTGAAGATATGTATCTTTAAGAGTTTTACTGGAAAGAAACAATTGGCAAGGTTTGCAAAAACAACAAGTAATGTTTTACTCAATTTGACAGTATCATACTTACAATCCTGAGAAAATGCTAAAAAAGCAATAAAAATGTATTACAAATCATTCCTAATCCAAACGTGCAAAATGTCTAAAAAAGAATGTGAAATTGAATCTATGGGAGTTTTACTAGGAACAGTTATTTTTATATGGTTTGCAAATCAAAAATGATGTTTTATCCAATATGACTCTATACTGTAACACTCAATATTACAGTTATTTAAACATAACTTCTAAACCACACATGAAAAATGGCCAATAATGCCTGAAATAATGTATCTCTAAGAGTTTTACTTGAAACATGTGCTTTTTTAAATTTTGAAAATGGAAAAAGTAGTTTTTTACTCAGTATAACAATAAAGTTCTTAGAATCCTGAAATAATGCGAAAAAAGCAATAAAAATGTATTCCAACATAATTCCTAATCCCAATGTGCAAAATTTCTAAAAATGCCTGTGATATTGAATCAATGTGAGTTTTACTAAAAAAGATTGTTTTTCTATGGTTTGCAACTACAAAAATTAGGTTCTACTCAATATGACTGTATACTGTAACACTCAACATGACAGTTATTTAAACATAACTTCTAAACCACACATGAAAAATGGCTAATAATGCCTGAAATAATGCATCTTCGGGAGTTTTGATCGAAACATATGCTTTTTAAAATCTTGCAAATGCAAAAAGTAGTTTTTTATTCAATAAGACAGTAAGGTTCCTACGATCCTGAGATAATGCGAAAAAAGCAATAAAAATGTATTCAAACATAACTTATAAACAACACATGCAAAATGGCTTATAATGTCTGGAGATATTCATCTTTGTCAGTTGTACTAGAAAAATGATCATTTGTAAGGTTTGCAAAGACATAAAGTTGTTTTGTAATTCAAAACAGATGTATATTTGTCATACTAAATATGAAAGGTTTATAGACATAACTCCAAAACCAAACATAATTTCTGTCAAAAAAAGACTGTAATATTGAATTTATGTGAGTTTTACAAGAATCAAGAATTTTGGAAAGGTTCACAAATACAGAAATTAGGTTTTATTCACTATGACAGTATACTGTCAATCTCAATAAGAAAGTTTTTGAAACATAATTCCAAAAATACACATGCAAAATGTCTAATAACGCCTGAAGATATGTATCTTTAAGAGTTTTACTGGAAAGAAACATTTGGCAAGGTTTGCAAAAACAACAAGTAATGTTTTACTCAATTTGACAGTATCATACTTACAATCCTGAGATAATGCGAAAAAAGCAATAAAAATGTATTACAAATCATTCCTAATCCAAACGTGCAAAATGTCTAAAAAAGAATGTGAAATTGAATCTATGGGAGTTTTACTAGGAACAGTTATTTTTATATGGTTTGCAAATCAAAAATGATGTTTTATTCAATATGACTCTATACTGTAACACTCAATATTACAGTTATTTAAACATAACTTCTAAACCACACATGAAAAATGGCCAATAATGCCTGAAATAATGTATCTCTAAGAGTTTTACTTGAAACATGTGCTTTTTTAAATTTTGAAAATGGAAAAAGTAGTTTTTTACTCAGTATAACAATAAAGTTCTTAGAATCCTGAGATAATGCGAAAAAAGCAATACAAATGTATTCCAACATAATTCCTAATCCCAATGTGCAAAATTTCTAAAAATGCCTGTGATATTGAATCAATGTGAGTTTTACTAAAAAAGATTGTTTTTCTATGGTTTGCAACTACAAAAATTAGGTTCTACTCAATATGACTGTATACTGTAACACTCAATATGACAGTTATTTAAACATAACTTCTAAAGCACACATGAAAAATGGCTAATAATGCCTGAAATAATGCATCTTCGGGAGTTTTGATCGAAACATATGCTTTTTAAAATCTTGCAAATGCAAAAAGTAGTTTTTTATTCAATAAGACAGTAAGGTTCCTACAATCCTGAGATAATGCGAAAAAAGCAATAAAAATGTATTCAAACATAACTTATAAACAACACATGCAAAATGGCTTATAATGTCTGGAGATATTCATCTTTGTCAGTTGTACTAGAAAAATGATCATTTGTAAGGTTTGCAAAGACATAAAGTTGTTTTGTAATTCAAAACAGATGTATATTTGTCATACTAAATATGAAAGGTTTATAGACATAACTCCAAAACCAAACATAATTTCTGTCAAAAAAAGCCTGTGATATTGAATTTCTGTGAGTTTTACAAGAATCAAGTATTTTGGAAAGGTTCAGAAATACAGAAATTAGGTTTTATTCACTATGACAGTATACTGTCAAACTCAATAAGAAAGTTTTTGAAACATAATTCCAAAAATACACATGCAAAATGTCTAATAACGCCTGAAGATATGTATCTTTAAGAGTTTTACTGGAAAGAAACATTTGGCAAGGTTTGCAAAAACAACAAGTAATGTTTTACTCAATTTGACAGTATCATACTTACAATCCTGAGAAAATGCGAAAAAAGCAATAAAAATGTATTACAAATCATTCCTAATCCAAACGTGCAAAATGTCTAAAAAAGAATGTGAAATTGAATCTATGGGAGTTTTACTAGGAACAGTTATTTTTATATGGTTTGCAAATCAAAAATGATGTTTTATCCAATATGACTCTATACTGTAACACTCAATATTACAGTTATTTAAACATAACTTCTAAACCACACATGAAACATGGCCAATAATGCCTGAAATAATGTATCTCTAAGAGTTTTACTTGAAACATGTGCTTTTTTAAATTTTGAAAATGGACAAAGTAGTTCTTTACTCAGTATAACAATAAAGTTCTTAGAACCCTGAGATAATGCGAAAAAAGCAATAAAAATGTATTCCAACATAATTCCTAATCCAAATGTGCAAAATTTCTAAAAATGCCTGTGATATTGAATCAATGTGAGTTTTACTAAAAAAGATTGTTTTTCTATGGTTTGCAACTACAAAAATTAGGTTCTACTCAATATGACTGTATACTGTAACACTCAATATGACAGTTATTTAAACATAACTTCTAAACCACACATGAAAAATGGCTAATAATGCCTGAAATAATGCATCTTCGGGAGTTTTGATCGAAACATATGCTTTTTAAAATCTTGCAAATGCAAAAAGTAGTTTTTTATTCAATAAGACAGTAAGGTTCCTACAATCCTGAGATAATGCGAAAAAAGCAATAAAAATGTATTCAAACATAACTTATAAACAACACATGCAAAATGGCTTATAATGTCTGGAGATATTCATCTTTGTCAGTTGTACTAGAAAAATGATCATTTGTAAGGTTTGCAAAGACATAAAGTTGTTTTGTAATTCAAAACAGATGTATATTTGTCATACTAAATATGAAAGGTTTATAGACATAACTCCAAAACCAAACATAATTTATGTCAAAAAAAGACTGTAATAATGAATTTATGTGAGTTTTACAAGAATCAAGTATTTTGGAAAGGTTCAGAAATACAGAAATTAGGTTTTATTCACTATGACAGTATACTGTCAAACTCAATAAGAAAGTTTTTGAAACATAATTCCAAAAATACACATGCAAAATGTCTAATAACGCCTGAAGATATGTATCTTTAAGAGTTTTACTGGAAAGAAACAATTGGCAAGGTTTGCAAAAACAACAAGTAATGTTTTACTCAATTTGACAGTATCATACTTACAATCCTGAGATAATGCGAAAAAAGCAATAAAAATGTATTACAAATCATTCCTAATCCAAACGTGCAAAATGTCCAAAAAAGAATGTGAAATTGAATCCATGGGAGTTTTACTAGGAACAGTTATTTTTATATGGTTTGCAAATCAAAAATGATGTTTTATTCAATATGACTCTATACTGTAACACTCAATATTACAGTTATTTAAACATAACTTCTAAACCACACATGAAAAATGGCCAATAATGCCTGAAATAATGTATCTCTAAGAGTTTTACTTGAAAAATGTGCTTTTTTAAATTTTGAAAATGGACAAAGTAGTTTTTTACTCAGTATAACAATAAAGTTCTTAGAATCCTGAGATAATGCGAAAAAAGCAATAAAAATGTATTCCAACATAATTCCTAATCCCAATGTGCAAAATTTCTAAAAATGCCTGTGATATTGAATCAATGTGAGTTTTACTAAAAAAGATTGTTTTTCTATGGTTTGCAACTACAAAAATTAGGTTCTACTCAATATGACTGTATACTGTAACACTCAATATGACAGTTATTTAAACATAACTTCTAAACCACACATGAAAAATGGCTAATAATGCCTAAAATAATGCATCTTCGGGAGTTTTGATCGAAACATATGCTTTTTAAAATCTTGCAAATGCAAAAAGTAGTTTTTTATTCAATAAGACAGTAAGGTTCCTACAATCCTGAGATAATGCGAAAAAAGCAATAAAAATGTATTCAAACATAACTTATAAACAACACATGCAAAATGGCTTATAATGTCTGGAGATATTCATCTTTGTCAGTTGTACTAGAAAAATGATCATTTGTAAGGTTTGCAAAGACATAAAGTTGTTTTGTAATTCAAATCAGATGTATATTTGTCATACTAAATATGAAAGGTTTATAGACATAACTCCAAAACCAAACATAATTTCTGTCAAAAAAAGCCTGTGATATTGAATTTATGTGAGTTTTACAAGAATCAAGTATTTTGGAAAGGTTCACAAATACAGAAATTAGGTTTTATTCACTATGACAGTATACTGTCAAACTCAATAAGAAAGTTTTTGAAACATAATTCCAAAAATACACATGCAAAATGTCTAATAACGCCTGAAGATATGTATCTTTAAGAGTTTTACTGGAAAGAAACATTTGGCAAGGTTTGCAAAAACAACAAGTAATGTTTTACTCAATTTGACAGTATCATACTTACAATCCTGAGATAATGCGAAAAAAGCAATAAAAATGTATTACAAATCATTCCTAATCCAAACGTGCAAAATGTCTAAAAAAGAATGTGAAATTGAATCTATGGGAGTTTTACTAGGAACAGTTATTTTTATATGGTTTGCAAATCAAAAATGATGTTTTATTCAATATGACTCTATACTGTAACACTCAATATTACAGTTATTTAAACATAACTTCTAAACCACACATGAAAAATGGCCAATAATGCCTGAAATAATGTATCTCTAAGAGTATTACTTGAAACATGTGCTTTTTTAAATTTTGAAAATGGAAAAAGTAGTTTTTTACTCAGTATAACAATAAAGTTCTTAGAATCCTGAGATAATGCGAAAAAAGCAACAAAAATGTATTCCAACATAATTCCTAATCCCAATGTGCAAAATTTCTAAAAATGCCTGTGATATTGAATCAATGTGAGTTTTACTAAAAAAGATTGTTTTTCTATGGTTTGCAACTACAAAAATTAGGTTCTACTCAATATGACTGTATACTGTAACACTCAATATGACAGTTATTTAAACATAACTTCTAAACCACACATGAAAAATGGCTAATAATGCCTGAAATAATGCATCTTCGGGAGTTTTGATCGAAACATATGCTTTTTAAAATCTTGCAAATGCAAAAAGTAGTTTTTTATTCAATAAGACAGTAAGGTTCCTACAATCCTGAGATAATGCGAAAAAAGCAATAAAAATGTATTCAAACATAACTTATAAACAACACATGCAAAATGGCTTATAATGTCTGGAGATATTCATCTTTGTCAGTTGTACTAGAAAAATTATCATTTGTAAGGTTTGCAAAGACATAAAGTTGTTTTGTAATTCAAATCAGATGTATATTTGTCATACTAAATATGAAAGGTTTATAGACATAACTCCAAAACCAAACATAATTCCTGTCAAAAAAAGCCTGTGATATTGAATTTATGTGAGTTTTACAAGAATCAAGTATTTTGGAAAGGTTCACAAATACAGAAATTAGGTTTTATTCACTATGACAGTATACTGTCAAACTCAATAAGAAAGTTTTTGAAACATAATTCCAAAAATACACATGCAAAATGTCTAATAACGCCTGAAGATATGTATCTTTAAGAGTTTTACTGGAAAGAAACATTTGGCAAGGTTTGCAAAAACAACAAGTAATGTTTTACTCAATTTGACAGTATCATACTTACAATCCTGAGATAATGCGAAAAAAGCAATAAAAATGTATTACAAATCATTCCTAATCCAAACGTGCAAAATGTCTAAAAAAGAATGTGAAATTGAATCTATGGGAGTTTTATTAGGAACAGTTATTTTTATATGGTTTGCAAATCAAAAAT
Organism: Nerophis ophidion; assembly: GCF_033978795.1. NCBI lineage: Eukaryota > Metazoa > Chordata > Actinopteri > Syngnathiformes > Syngnathidae > Nerophis > Nerophis ophidion. Next base: position 41,138,288 of record NC_084617.1, read on the forward strand.
GATGTTTTATTCAATATGACTCTATACTGTAACACTCAATATTACAGTTATTTAAACATAACTTCTAAACCACACATGAAAAATGGCCAATAATGCCTGAAATAATGTATCTCTAAGAGTTTTACTTGAAACATGTGTTTTTTAAATTTTGAAAATGGACAAAGTAGTTCTTTACTCAGTATAACAATAAAGTTCTTAGAACCCTGAGATAATGCGAAAAAAGCAATAAAAATGTATTCCAACATAATTCCTAATCCAAATGTGCAAAATTTCTAAAAATGCCTGTGATATTGAATCAATGTGAGTTTTACTAAAAAAGATTGTTTTTCTATGGTTTGCAACTACAAAAATTAGGTTCTACTCAATATGACTGTATACTGTAATACTCAATATGACTGTTATTTAAACATTACTTCTAAACCACACATGAAAAATGGCTAATAATGCCTGAAATAATGCATATTCGGGAGTTTTGATCGAAACATATGCTTTTTAAAATCTTGCAAATGCAAAAAGTAGTTTTTTATTCAATAAGACAGTAAGGTTCCTACAATCCTGAGATAATGCGAAAAAAGCAATAAAAATGTATTCAAACATAACTTATAAACAACACATGCAAAATGGCTTATAATGTCTGGAGATATTCATCTTTGTCAGTTGTACTAGAAAAATTATCATTTGGAAGGTTTGCAAAGACATAAAGTTGTTTTGTAATTCAAAACAGATGTATATGTGTCATACTAAATATGAAAGGTTTATAGACATAACTCCAAAACCAAACATAATTTATGTCAAAAAAAGACTGTAATAATGAATTTATGTGAGTTTTACAAGAATCAAGAATTTTGGAAAGGTTCACAAATACAGAAATTAGGTTTTATTCACTATGACAGTATACTGTCAAACTCAATAAGAAAGTTTTTGAAACATAATTCCAAAAATACACATGCAAAATGTCTAATAACGCCTGAAGATATGTATCTTTAAGAGTTTTACTGGAAAGAAACATTTGGCAAGGTTTGCAAAAACAACAAGTAATGTTTTACTCAATTTGACAGTATCATACTTACAATCCTGAGATAATGCGAAAAAAGCAATAAAAATGTATTACAAATCATTCCTAATCCAAACGTGCAAAATGTCTAAAAAAGAATGTGAAATTGAATCCATGGGAGTTTTACTAGGAACAGTTATTTTTATATGGTTTGCAAATCAAAAATGATGTTTTATTCAATATGACTCTATACTGTAACACTCAATATTACAGTTATTTAAACATAACTTCTAAACCACACATGAAAAATGGCCAATAATGCCTGAAATAATGTATCTCTAAGAGTTTTACTTGAAAAATGTGCTTTTTTAAATTTTGAAAATGGAAAAAGTAGTTTTTTACTCAGTATAACAATAAAGTTCTTAGAATCCTGAGATAATGCGAAAAAAGCAATAAAAATGTATTCCAACATAATTCCTAATCCCAATGTGCAAAATTTCTAAAAATGCCTGTGATATTGAATCAATGTGAGTTTTACTAAAAAAGATTGTTTTTCTATGGTTTGCAACTACAAAAATTAGGTTCTACTCAATATGACTGTATACTGTAACACTCAATATGACAGTTATTTAAACATAACTTCTAAACCACACATGAAAAATGGCTAATAATGCCTGAAATAATGCATCTTCGGGAGTTTTGATCGAAACATATGCTTTTTAAAATCTTGCAAATGCAAAAAGTAGTTTTTTATTCAATAAGACAGTAAGGTTCCTACAATCCTGAGATAATGCGAAAAAAGCAATAAAAATGTATTCAAACATAACTTATAAACAACACATGCAAAATGGCTTATAATGTCTGGAGATATTCATCTTTGTCAGTTGTACTAGAAAAATTATCATTTGTAAGGTTTGCAAAGACATAAAGTTGTTTTGTAATTCAAATCAGATGTATATTTGTCATACTAAATATGAAAGGTTTATAGACATAACTCCAAAACCAAACATAATTTCTGTCAAAAAAAGCCTGTGATATTGAATTTATGTGAGTTTTACAAGAATCAAGTATTTTGGAAAGGTTCACAAATACAGAAATTAGGTTTTATTCACTATGACAGTATACTGTCAAACTCAATAAGAAAGTTTTTGAAACATAATTCCAAAAATACACATGCAAAATGTCTAATAACGCCTGAAGATATGTATCTTTAAGAGTTTTACTGGAAAGAAACATTTGGCAAGGTTTGCAAAAACAACAAGTAATGTTTTACTCAATTTGACAGTATCATACTTACAATCCTGAGATAATGCGAAAAAAGCAATAAAAATGTATTACAAATCATTCCTAATCCAAACGTGCAAAATGTCTAAAAAAGAATGTGAAATTGAATCTATGGGAGTTTTACTAGGAACAGTTATTTTTATATGGTTTGCAAATCAAAAATGATGTTTTATTCAATATGACTCTATACTGTAACACTCAATATTACAGTTATTTAAACATAACTTCTAAACCACACATGAAAAATGGCCAATAATGCCTGAAATAATGTATCTCTAAGAGTTTTACTTGAAACATGTGCTTTTTTAAATTTTGAAAATGGAAAAAGTAGTTTTTTACTCAGTATAACAATAAAGTTCTTAGAATCCTGAGATAATGCGAAAAAAGCAATAAAAATGTATTCCATCATAATTCCTAATCCCAATGTGCAAAATTTCTAAAAATGCCTGTGATATTGAATCAATGTGAGTTTTACTAAAAAAGATTGTTTTTCTATGGTTTGCAACTACAAAAATTAGGTTCTACTCAATATGACTGTATACTGTAACACTCAATATGACAGTTATTTAAACATAACTTCTAAACCACACATGAAAAATGGCTAATAATGCCTGAAATAATGCATCTTCGGGAGTTTTGATCGAAACATATGCTTTTTAAAATCTTGCAAATGCAAAAAGTAGTTTTTTATTCAATAAGACAGTAAGGTTCCTACAATCCTGAGATAATGCGAAAAAAGCAATAAAAATGTATTCAAACATAACTTATAAACAACACATGCAAAATGGCTTATAATGTCTGGAGATATTCATCTTTGTCAGTTTTACTAGAAAAATGATCATTTGTAAGGTTTGCAAAGACATAAAGTTGTTTTGTAATTCAAAACAGATGTATATTTGTCATACTAAATATGAAAGGTTTATAGACATAACTCCAAAACCAAACATCATTTATGTCAAAAAAAGCCTCTGATATTGAATTTATGTGAGTTTTATAAGAATCAAGTATTTTGGAAAGGTTCACAAATACAGAAATTAGGTTTTATTCACTATGACAGTATACTGTCAAACTCAATAAGAAAGTTTTTGAAACATAATTCCAAAAATACACATGCAAAATGTCTAATAACGCTTGAAGATATGTATCTTTAAGAGTTTTACTGGAAAGAAACATTTGGCAAGGTTTGCAAAAACAACAAGTAATGTTTTACTCAATTTGACAGTATCATACTTACAATCCTGAGATAATGCGAAAAAAGCAATACAAATGTATTACAAATCATTCCTAATCCAAACGTGCAAAATGTCTAAAAAAGAATGTGAAATTGAATCCATGGGAGTTTTACTAGGAACAGTTATTTTTATATGGTTTGCAAATCAAAAATTATGTTTTATTCAATATGACTTTATACTGTAACACTCAATATTACAGTTATTTAAACATAACTTCTAAACCACACATGAAAAATGGCCAATAATGCCTGAAATAATGTATCTCTAAGAGTTTTACTTGAAACATGTGCTTTTTTTAATTTTGAAAATGGACAAAGTAGTTTTTTACTCAGTATAACAATAAAGTTCTTAGAATCCTGAGATAATGCGAAAAAAGCAATAAAAATGTATTCCAACATAATTCCTAATCCAAATGTGCAAAATTTCTAAAAATGCCTGTGATATTGAATCAATGTGAGTTTTACTAAAAAAGATTGTTTTTCTATGGTTTGCAACTACAAAAATTAGGTTCTACTCAATATGACTGTATACTGTAACACTCAATATGACTGTTATTTAAACATAACTTCTAAACCACACATGAAAAATGGCTAATAATGCCTGAAATAATGCATCTTCGGGAGTTTTGATCGAAACATATGCTTTTTAAAATCTTGCAAATGCAAAAAGTAGTTTTTTATTCAATAAGACAGTAAGGTTCCTACAATCCTGAGATAATGCAAAAAAAGCAATAAAAATGTATTCAAACATAACTTATAAACGACACATGCAAAATGGCTTATAATGTCTGGAGATATTCATCTTTGTTAGTTGTACTAGAAAAATGATCATTTGTAAGGTTTGCAAAGACATAAAGTTGTTTTGTAATTCAAAACAGATGTATATTTGTCATACTAAATATGAAAGGTTTATAGACATAACTCCAAAACCAAACATAATTTCTGTCCAAAAAAGACTGTGATATTGAATTTATGTGAGTTTTACAAGAATCAAGTATTTTGGAAAGGTTCACAAATACAGAAATTAGGTTTTATTCACTATGACAGTATACTGTCAAACTCAATAAGAAAGTTTTTGAAACATAATTCCAAAAATACACATGCAAAATGTCTAATAACGCTTGAAGATATGTATCTTTAAGAGTTTTACTGGAAAGAAACATTTGGCAAGGTTTGCAAAAACAACAAGTAATGTTTTACTCAATTTGACAGTATCATACTTACAATCCTGAGATAATGCGAAAAAAGCAATACAAATGTATTACAAATCATTCCTAATCCAAACGTGCAAAATGTCTAAAAAAGAATGTGAAATTGAATCCATGGGAGTTTTACTAGGAACAGTTATTTTTATATGGTTTGCAAATCAAAAATTATGTTTTATTCAATATGACTCTATACTGTAACACTCAATATTACAGTTATTTAAACATAACTTCTAAACCACACATGAAAAATGGCCAATAATGCCTGAAATAATGTATCTCTGAGAGTTTTACTTGAAACATGTGCTTTTTTAAATTTTGAAAATGGACAAAGTAGTTTTTTACTCAGTATAACAATAAAGTTCTTAGAATCCTGAGATAATGCGAAAAAAGCAATAAAAATGTATTCCAACATAATTCCTAATCCAAATGTGCAAAATTTCTAAAAATGCCTGTGATATTGAATCAATGTGAGTTTTACTAAAAAAGATTGTTTTTCTATGGTTTGCAACTACAAAAATTAGGTTCTACTCAATATGACTGTATACTGTAACACTCAATATGACAGTTATTTAAACATAACTTCTAAACCACACATGAAAAATGGCTAATAATGCCTGAAATAATGCATCTTCGGGAGTTTTGATCGAAACATATGCTTTTTAAAATCTTGCAAATGCAAAAAGTAGTTTTTTATTCAATAAGACAGTAAGGTTCCTACAATCCTGAGATAATGCGAAAAAAGCAATAAAAATGTATTCAAACATAACTTATAAACAACACATGCAAAATGGCTTATAATGTCTGGAGATATTCATCTTTGTCAGTTGTACTAGAAAAATGATCATTTGTAAGGTTTGCAAAGACATAAAGTTGTTTTGTAATTCAAAACAGATGTATATTTGTCATACTAAATATGAAAGGTTTATAGACATAACTCCAAAACCAAACATAATTTCTGTCAAAAAAAAGACTGTAATATTGAATTTATGTGAGTTTTACAAGAATCAAGAATTTTGGAAAGGTTCACAAATACAGAAATTAGGTTTTATTCACTATGACAGTATACTGTCAAACTCAATAAGAAAGTTTTTGAAACATAATTCCAAAAATACACATGCAAAATGTCTAATAACGCCTGAAGATATGTATCTTTAAGAGTTTTACTGGAAAGAAACATTTGGCAAGGTTTGCAAAAACAACAAGTAATGTTTTACTCAGTTTGACAGTATCATACTTACAATCCTGAGATAATGCGAAAAAAGCAATAAAAATTTATTACAACATAATTCCTAATCCAAACGTGCAAAATGTCTAAAAAAGAATTTGAAATTGAATCCATGGGAGTTTTACTAGGAACAGTTATTTTTATATGGTTTGCAAATCAAAAATGATGTTTTATTCAATATGACTCTATACTGTAACACTCAATATTACAGTTATTTAAACATAACTTCTAAACCACACATGAAAAATGGCCAATAATGCCTGAAATAATGTATCTCTGAGAGTTTTACTTGAAACATGTGCTTTTTTAAATTTTGAAAATGGACAAAGTAGTTTTTTACTCAGTATGACAATAAAGATCTTAGAATCCTGAGATAATGCGAAAAAAGCAATAAAAATGTATTCCAACATAATTCCTAATCCAAATGTGCAAAATTTCTAAAAATGCCTGTGATATTGAATCAATGTGAGTTTTACTAAAAAAGATTGTTTTTCTACGGTTTGCAACTACAAAAATTAGGTTCTACTCAATATGACTGTATACTGTAACACTCAATATGACAGTTATTTAAACATAACTTCTAAACCACACATGAAAAATGGCTAATAATGCCTGAAATGATGCATCTTCGGGAGTTTTGATCGAAACATATGCTTTTTAAAATCTTGCAAATGCAAAAAGTAGTTTTTTATTCAATAAGACAGTAAGGTTCCTACAATCCTGAGATAATGCGAAAAAAGCAATAAAAATGTATTCAAACATAACTTATAAACAACACATGCAAAATGGCTTATTATGTCTGGAGATATTCATCTTTGTCAGTTGTACTAGAAAAATGATCATTTGTAAGGTTTGCAAAGACATACAGTTGTTTTGTAATTCAAAACAGATGTATATTTGTCATACTAAATATGAAAGGTTTATAGACATAACTCCAAAACCAAACATAATTTCTGTCAAAAAAAGACTGTAATATTGAATTTATGTGAGTTTTACAAGAATCAAGTGTTTTGGAAAGGTTCACAAATACAGAAATTAGGTTTTATTCACTATGACAGTATACTGTCAAACTCAATAAGAAAGTTTTTGAAACATAATTCCAAAAATACACATGCAAAATGTCTAATAACGCCTGAAGATATGTATCTTTAAGAGTTTTACTGGAAAGAAACATTTGGCAAGGTTTGCAAAAACAACAAGTAATGTTTTACTCAGTTTGACAGTATCATACTTACAATCCTGAGATAATGCGAAAAAAGCAATAAAAATTTATTACAACATAATTCCTAATCCAAACGTGCAAAATGTCTAAAAAAGAATGTGAAATTGAATCCATGGGAGTTTTACTAGGAACAGTTATTTTTATATGGTTTGCAAATCAAAAATGATGTTTTATTCAATATGACTCTATACTGTAACACTCAATATTACAGTTATTTAAACATAACTTCTAAACCACACATGAAAAATGGCCAATAATGCCTGAAATAATGTATCTCTGAGAGTTTTACTTGAAACATTTTTAGACACATTTCATGTTTGGTTTTGGAGTTATGATTATAAACCTTTCATATTTAGTATGACAGTTATACTGTTATATTGAATAAAAAACTAACTTATGTCTTTTTGAACCTCACAAAATATCGTTTTTGTAGTACAACTAACAAAAATACATCTCTCTAGCCATTATTAGCCATTTTGCATGTGTTGTTTAGAAGTTATGTTTGAATACATTTTTATTGCTTTTTTCGCATTATCTCAGGATTGTAAAACTATTATAGTCATATTGAGTAAAAAAAATACTTTTTGCATTTGCAAGATTTAAAAAAGCATATGTTTCGAATAAAACTCCAAAAGATGCATTATTTCAGGCATTATTAGCCATTTTTCATGTGTGGTGTAGGAGTTATGTTTAAATAACTGTCATATTGAGTGTTACAGTATACAGTCATATTGAGTAATACCTCATGTTTGTATTTGCAAACCATAGAAACACAACTGTATCTAGGAAAACTCACATGTATTCAATATCACAGGCATTTTTAGACATTTTGCACGTTTGGATTAGGAATTATGTTGGAATACATTTTTATTGCTTTTTTCGCATTATCTCAGGATTCTAAGTACATTACTGTCAAATTGAGTAAAACATTACTTTTTGTTTTTGCAAACCCTACCAAATGTTTTTTTTCAGGAAAACTCTCTAAGATGCTAGTTTTCAGGCATTATTAGACATTTTGCATGTATATTTTTGGAGTTATGTTTCAAAAACTGACATTTTGAGATTGACCAATATGAGGCCAGTAAAACCTGATTTTTGTATTTGTGAACCTTTCCAAAATACCTGATTCCGGTAAAACTCACATAAATTCAATATTACAGGCTTTTTTAGACACATTTCATGTTTGGTTTTGGAGTTATGATTATACACCTTTCATATTTAGTATGACAGTTATACTGTTATATTGAATAAAAAACTAACTTGTGTCTTTGTGAACCTCACAAAAGATCATTTTTGTAGTACAACTAACAAAAATACATATCTCTAGGCATTATTAGCCATTTTGCATGTGTTGTTTAGAAGTTATGTTTGAATACATTTTTATTGCTTTTTTCGCATTATCTCAGGATTGTAAGACTATTATAGTCATATTGAGTAAAAAAATACTTTTTGCATTTGCAAGATTTAAAAAAGCATATGTTTCGAATAAAACTCCAAAAGATGCATTATTTCAGGCATTATTAGCCATTTTTCATGTGTGTTGTAGGAGTTATGTTTAAATAACTGTCATATTGAGTGTTACAGTATACAGTCATATTGAGTAAAACCTCATTTGTGTATTTGCAAACCATAGAAAAACAACTGTATCTAGTAAAACTAACATGTATAAGTTATTACAGGCATTTTTAGACAATTTGCACGTTTGGATTAGGAATTATGATTGAACACATTTTTATTGCTTTTTTCGCATTATCTCAGGATTCTAAGTACATTACTGTCAAATTAAAGTTAAAAAAAATACTTTTTGTTTTTGCAAACCCTACCAAATGTATTTTTTTTTCAGGAAAACTCTCTAAGATGCTATTTTTCAGGCATTATTTAGACATTTTGCATGTATATTTTTGGAGTTATGTTTAAAAAACTGACATTTTGAGTTTGACCAATATGAGGCCAGTAAAACCTGATTTTTGTATTTGTGAACCTTTCCAAAATACCTGATTCCGGTAAAACTCACATAAATTCAATATTACAGGCTTTTTTAGACAAATTTCATGTTTGGTTTTGGAGTTATGATTATAAACCTTTCATATTTAGTATGACGGATATACTGTTATATTGAATAAAAAACTAACTTGTGTCTTTGTGAACCTCACAAAAGATCATTTTTGTAGTACAACTAACAAAAATACATATCTCTAGGCATTATTAGCCATTTTGCATGTGTTGTTTAGAAGTTATGTTTGAATTCATTTTTATTGCTTTTTTCGAACTATTTCAGGATTGTAACACTATTATAGTGATATTGCGTAAAAAACTACTTTTTAAATTTGCAAGATTTAAAAAATCATTTGTTTCGAATAAAATTCCAAAAGATGCATTATTTCAGGCATTATTAGCCATGTTTCATGTGTGGTGTAGGAGTTATGTTTAAATAACTGTCATATTGAGTGTTACAGTATACAGTCATATTGAGTAAAACCTCATTTGTGTATTTGCAAACCATAGAAAAACAACTGTATCTAGTAAAACTAACATGTATAAGTTATTACAGTCATTTTTAGACAATTTGCACGTTTGGATTAGGAATTATGATGGAACACATTTTTATTGCTTTTTTCGCATTATCTCAGGATTCTAAGTACATTACTGTCAAATTAAAGTAAAAAAAATACTTTTTGTTTTTGCAAACCCTACCAAATGTGTTTTTTCAGGAAAACTCTCAAAGATGCATTTCTTCAGGCATTATTAGACATTTTGCATGTGTATTTTTGGAGTTATGTTTCAAAAACTGAAATTTTGAGTTTGACAAATATGAGGCCAGTAAAGCCTGATTTTTGTATTTGTGAACCTTTCCAAAATACCTGATTCCGGTAAAACTCACATAAATTCAATATTACAGGCTTTTTAAGACACATTTCATGTTTGGTTTTGGAGTTATGATTATAAACCTTTCATATTTAGTACTGTTATATTGAATAAATAAACTAACTTGTGTCTTTGTGAACCTCACAAAAGATAATTTTTCTAGTACAACTAACAAAAATACACATCTTTAGGCATTATTAGCCATTTTGCGTGTGTTGTTTAAAAGTTATGTTTGAATACATTTTTATTGCCTTTTTCGCATTATCTCAGGATTGTAAGACTATTATAGTCATATTGAGTAAAAAACTACTTTTTGCATTTGCAAGATTTAAAAAAGCATATGTTTCGAGTAAAACTCCCAAAGATGCATTATTTCAGGCATTATTAGCCGGTTTTCATGCATGGTGTAGGAGTTATGTTTAAATAACTGTCTTATTGTGTTACAGTATACAGTCATATTGAGTAATACCTCATTTTTGTATTTGCAAACCATAGAAAAACAACTGTATCTATTAAAACTCACATGTATTCAATATCACATGCATTTTTAGACATTTTGCACGCTTGGATTAGGAATTATGTTGGAAGATAAATTTCTTCAGGCATTATTAGACATTTCGCATTGATATTTTTGGAGTTATGTTTCGAAAACTGTCATTTTGAGTGTGACCAATATGAGGCCAGTAAAACCTAATTTCTGTATTTGTGAACCTTTCCAAAATACCTGATTCTGCTAAAACTCACATAAATTCAATATTACAGGCTTTTTTAGAGAAATTTCATGTGTGGTTTTGGAGTTATGATTATTAACTTTTCATATTTAGTATGGCAGTTACTGTTATATTGATTAAAAAAACTAACTTGTGTCTTTGCAAACCTTACAAAAGATATTTTTTTCTTGTACAACTAACGAAAATACATATCTCTAGGCATTATTAGCCATTTTGCATGTGTTGTTTGGAAGTTATGTTTGAATAAATTTTTATTGCTTTTTTTGCATTATCTCACGATTCTAAGAACATTATAGTCATATTGAGTAAAAAACTACTTTTTGCATTTTCAAGTTTTAAAAAAGCATATGTTCCGAGTTTAACTCCCAAAGATGCATTATTTCAGGCATTATAAACCATTTTTCATGTGTGGTGTAGGAGTTATGTTTAAATAACTGTCATATTGAGTGTTACAGTATACATCCATATTGAGTAAAACCTGAATTTTGTATTTGCAAACCATAGAAAAACAACTGTATCTAGTAAAACTCACATTGATTTAATATCACAGCCATTTTTAGACATTTTCCACGTTTGGATTAGGAATTATGTTGGAATAGGGACGGCGTGGCGCAGTGGAAGAGTGGCCGTGCGCAACCCGCGGGACGCTGGTTCAATCCCCACCTAGTACCAACCTCATCATGTTCGTTGTGTCCTGAACACTTCACCCTTGTTCCTTATGGGTGCTGGTTAGCGCCTTGCATGGCAGCTCCCTCCATCAGTGTGTGAAATTGTGTGTGAATGGGTAAATGTAGTAGTGTCAAAGCGCTTTGAGTACCTTGAAGGTAGAAAAGCACTATACAATTACAACCCAGAGAATACATTTGTATTGCTCTTTTTGCATTATCTCAGGATTTTAAGTACATTACTGTCAAATTGGGTAAAACATTTCTTTTTGTTTTTGCACACTTTACAGAATGTTTTTTTTTCAGTAAAACTCACAATGATACATTTCTTCAGGCATTTTTTTGTAATTTTGCATGTGTATTTTTGGAGATATGGTTCAAAAACTGTCTTATTGAGTGTGACCAATGTGAGGCCAGTAAAACCAAATGTTTGTATTTGTGAACCTTTCCAAAATACCTAATTCAGGTAAAACTCACAGAAAGTCAATATTACAGGCTTTTTTAGACGGATTTCATGTTTGGTTTTGGAGTTATGTTTATGAACCTTTAATATTTAGTATGACAGTTATACTGTTATATTGAATAAAAAAAAAAGTGTACCTTTGCAAACACTGTAAAAATAAATTCTGTAAAAAAAACGGTCATTTACTGGCAGCTACGGCTGCCAAACAAAATCCATAAAATTAAAGTAAAACATTGTAAACCAAATAATGATCAAAAATATTATATTTACAGAAATTTTCATGAAACGTTGTGGGGAGAAATATCGTAATTTTACAGATTTTTACTAAATTATTAAGATCAACCACCTTTAATAAAGTGACGATGCAAACAGTTCTGCAGAAAAATACCTTTATTCTTCAGAGTTTTTCCAAATTATTACGATCAACCACCTTTAGTGAAGTGACAATGCTGGCGGTTCCACAGAAAACTACCATTGTTTAACATATTTTTTCTGAATTGTTAGGATCAGGGGTGTCTCATGCACTTAACCAGGGGGCCACTGGATGCAGGAAATTGATACAAAATAGGTTAACCTTGCATGAATGGCTATCCCACCCTAGCAATATACTTACCATTCCACCGCGAGAATTTCACTGACCCTCACGTAGGGTTGAGTCAAAGCTTGACGGGCGAATATGACACGTAGTAACGTGGTGGGTGTTTTTGAACGCTCATTAACCAAATCACCAGCGTGCCAATTGAGGCATGTGATGTGCACGGTTTTGTTGTGCATATGAAAAGGGACTGCAAGATATACTTGGTCAACAGCCACACAGGTCACACTGACGGTGGCTGTACAAACAACTTTAACACTGTTACAAATATGCACCACACTGTGAAACCACATCGAACAAGAATGATAAACACATTTCAGGAAAACATCCTCAGTGTAATAAAACATAAAAACAACATAACAAATACCCAGAAGCGCATGCAGCGCTGACTCTGAACCCCGCGCCCCAAAACATCACCGCCCCCCTCCGTACGTTGGTTGAGGTGGGCGAGGTTAGGTAGTGGGGGTGTATATTGTAACACATGGAATTCTAGGTATTGTTTCTGTTGTGTTAATGTTGTGTTACGGTGACGATGTTCTCCTGAAATGTGTTTGTCATTCTTGTTTGATGTTGCTCCACAGTGTGGCGCATATTTGTAACATTGTTAAAGTTGTTTGTACGGCCACCGTCAGTGTGATCTGTATGGCTGTTGACTGTTGATTAAGAATGTCTTGCAGTATTTCATGTATGTCATATTACAGTTTGAGCATAAACCTTTTATAAGAGGCTACACATATTCTTCGACTTCAATGTGAAAATACACATAAATCTTAAAAAAAATTGATTTACCTTAAAATTACATATAAAACTGTTTGATTGTTAGTATGGACAAATACTTTTATATAACAAGTTACATATTTAATTAAACATAATTACTGTAATTTTACATGAAATTGAAATTAATTTGAGGAAACAGAAAATAATATGTATAATTAATTTGGTATTTTTCTGTAAAAAAATAGGAATATACATAGATTGTCATTAATGGCATATTACTTAAAATAACAGGCGGTTTGTTTATTTACAGATAATGTCTTCAATTCTACAGTTTTATAACCTATTTAAAAAAAAAGAAAAATTACAGTAGAAATTTAGAGTAAACTAACCATAAAAAAAAGGGACGGCGTGGCGCAGTGGGGAGAGTGGCCGTGTGCAACCCGAGCGTCCCTGGTTCAATTCCCACCTAGTACCAACCTTGTCACGTCCGTTGTGTCCTGAGCAAGACACTTCACCCTTGCTCCTGATGGGTGCTGGTTGGCGCCTTGCATGGCAGCTCCCTCCATCAGTGTGTGAATGTATGGGTAAATGTGGAAGTAGTGTCAAAGCGCTTTGAGTACCTTGAAGGTAGAAAAGCGCTATATAAGTACAACCCATTTATTTATGTATTCATTTATTTAAAACTCTAATTTTTTGTTTTACAGTGAACCCTACAAAAGATGTTTTTTTGATACAAAAAAGATACATATCTCTAGGCATCATTAGCCGTTTTGCATGTATTGTTTAAAAGTTGTGTTTGAAAACATTTTTATTGCTTTTTTCGCATTATCTCAGGATTCTTAGAACATTATTGTCATATTGAGTAAAACAACTACTTTTTGCATTGCAAAGATTTAAAAAAGCAATCGTTTCGAGTAAAACTCCCAAAGATGCATTATTTCAGGCATTATTAGCCATTTTTCATGTGTGGTGTAGGAGTTATGTTTAAATAACTGTCATATTGAGTGTTACAGTATACAGTCATATTGAGTAAAACCAAATTTTTGTATTTGCAAACCCTAGAAAAGCAAAACTATTTAGTAAAACTCACATGGATTCAATATCACAGGCATTTTTAGACAATTTGCACGTTTGGATTAGGAATTATGTTGGAATACATTTTTATTTCTCTTTTTGCATTATCTCAGGATTTTAAGTACATTACCGTCAAATTGGGTAGAAAATTTATTTTTGTTTTTACAAACCTTACAAAATGTTTTTTTTTCAATAAAACTCACATAGATACATTTTTTCAGGCATTTTTTTGTAATTTTGCATGTGTATTTTTGGAAATATGGTTCAAAAACTGTCTTATTGAGTGTGACCAATGTGAGGCCAGTAAAACCACATTTTTGTATTTGTGAACCTTTCCAAAATACCTAATTCAGGTAAAACTCACATAAAGTCAATATGACAGGCTTTTTTAGACAGATTTCATGTTTGGTTTTGGAGTTATGTTTATGAACCTTTCATATGTATTATGACAGTTATACTGTTATATTGAATTAAAAAAAAACTTGTATCTTTGCAAACACTGTAAAAATAAATTCTGTAAAAAAATGTTCATTTACAGGCAGCTACGGCTGCCAAACAAAAACCATAAATTTAAAGTAAAACATTGTGAACCAAATAATGATCAAAAACATTATATTTACAGAAATTTTCATGAAACGTTTTGGGGAGAAATATCGTAATTTTACAGATTTTTACTAAATTATTAAAATCAACCACCTTTCATAAAGTGACCATGAAAACAGTTCTGCAGAAAAATACCTTTATTCTTCAGAGTTTATCCAAATTATTACGATCAACAACCTTTAGTGAAGTGACAATGCTGGTGGTTCCACAAAAAAATACCTTTGTTAAACAGATTTTTTCTGAATTGTTAGGATGAGGGATATCTCAATCACTTTACCAGGGGGCCACTGGATGCAGGAAATTGATGCAAAGTGGGTTAACCTTGCATGAATGGCTATCCCACCCTAGCAATATACTTACCATTCCACCGCGAGAATTTCACTGACCCTCACGTAGGGTTGAGTCAAAGCTTGACCGGGCGAATATGACACGTAGTAACGTGGTGGGTGTTTTTGAACGCTCATTAACCAAATCACCAGCGTGCCAATTGAGGCATGTGATGTGCACGGTTTTGTTGTGCATATGAAAAGGGACTGCAAGATATACTTGGTCAACAGCCACACAGGTCACACTGACGGTGGCTGTACAAACAACTTTAACACTGTTACAAATATGCACCACACTGTGAAACCACATCGAACAAGAATGATAAACACATTTCAGGAAAACATCCTCAGTGTAATAAAACATAAAAACAACATAACAAATACCCAGAAGCGCATGCAGCGCTGACTCTGAACCCCGCGCCCCAAAACATCACCGCCCCCCTCCGTACGTTGGTTGAGGTGGGCGAGGTTAGGTAGTGGGGGTGTATATTGTAACACATGGAATTCTAGGTATTGTTTCTGTTGTGTTAATGTTGTGTTACGGTGACGATGTTCTCCTGAAATGTGTTTGTCATTCTTGTTTGATGTTGCTCCACAGTGTGGCGCATATTTGTAACATTGTTAAAGTTGTTTGTACGGCCACCGTCAGTGTGATCTGTATGGCTGTTGACTGTTGATTAAGAATGTCTTGCAGTATTTCATGTATGTCATATTACAGTTTGAGCATAAACCTTTTATAAGAGGCTACACATATTCTTCGACTTCAATGTGAAAATACACATAAATCTTAAAAAAAATTGATTTACCTTAAAATTACATATAAAACTGTTTGATTGTTAGTATGGACAAATACTTTTATATAACAAGTTACATATTTAATTAAACATAATTACTGTAATTTTACATGAAATTGAAATTAATTTGAGGAAACAGAAAATAATATGTATAATTAATTTGGTATTTTTCTGTAAAAAAAAAGGAATATACATAGATTGTCATTAATGGCATATTACTTAAAATAACAGGCGGTTTGTTTATTTACAGATAATGTCTTCAATTCTACAGTTTTATAACCTATTTAAAAAAAAAGAAAAATTACAGTAGAAATTTAGAGTAAACTAACCATAAAAAAAAGGGACGGCGTGGCGCAGTGGGGAGAGTGGCCGTGTGCAACCCGAGCGTCCCTGGTTCAATTCCCACCTAGTACCAACCTTGTCACGTCCGTTGTGTCCTGAGCAAGACACTTCACCCTTGCTCCTGATGGGTGCTGGTTGGCGCCTTGCATGGCAGCTCCCTCCATCAGTGTGTGAATGTATGGGTAAATGTGGAAGTAGTGTCAAAGCGCTTTGAGTACCTTGAAGGTAGAAAAGCGCTATATAAGTACAACCCATTTATTTATGTATTCATTTATTTAAAACTCTAATTTTTTGTTTTACAGTGAACCCTACAAAAGATGTTTTTTTGATACAAAAAAGATACATATCTCTAGGCATCATTAGCCGTTTTGCATGTATTGTTTAAAAGTTGTGTTTGAAAACATTTTTATTGCTTTTTTCGCATTATCTCAGGATTCTTAGAACATTATTGTCATATTGAGTAAAACAACTACTTTTTGCATTGCAAAGATTTAAAAAAGCAATCGTTTCGAGTAAAACTCCCAAAGATGCATTATTTCAGGCATTATTAGCCATTTTTCATGTGTGGTGTAGGAGTTATGTTTAAATAACTGTCATATTGAGTGTTACAGTATACAGTCATATTGAGTAAAACCAAATTTTTGTATTTGCAAACCCTAGAAAAGCAAAACTATTTAGTAAAACTCACATGGATTCAATATCACAGGCATTTTTAGACAATTTGCACGTTTGGATTAGGAATTATGTTGGAATACATTTTTATTTCTCTTTTTGCATTATCTCAGGATTTTAAGTACATTACCGTCAAATTGGGTAGAAAATTTATTTTTGTTTTTACAAACCTTACAAAATGTTTTTTTTTCAATAAAACTCACATAGATACATTTTTTCAGGCATTTTTTTGTAATTTTGCATGTGTATTTTTGGAAATATGGTTCAAAAACTGTCTTATTGAGTGTGACCAATGTGAGGCCAGTAAAACCACATTTTTGTATTTGTGAACCTTTCCAAAATACCTAATTCAGGTAAAACTCACATAAAGTCAATATGACAGGCTTTTTTAGACAGATTTCATGTTTGGTTTTGGAGTTATGTTTATGAACCTTTCATATGTATTATGACAGTTATACTGTTATATTGAATTAAAAAAAAACTTGTATCTTTGCAAACACTGTAAAAATAAATTCTGTAAAAAAATGTTCATTTACAGGCAGCTACGGCTGCCAAACAAAAACCATAAATTTAAAGTAAAACATTGTGAACCAAATAATGATCAAAAACATTATATTTACAGAAATTTTCATGAAACGTTTTGGGGAGAAATATCGTAATTTTACAGATTTTTACTAAATTATTAAAATCAACCACCTTTCATAAAGTGACCATGAAAACAGTTCTGCAGAAAAATACCTTTATTCTTCAGAGTTTATCCAAATTATTACGATCAACAACCTTTAGTGAAGTGACAATGCTGGTGGTTCCACAAAAAAATACCTTTGTTAAACAGATTTTTTCTGAATTGTTAGGATGAGGGATATCTCAATCACTTTACCAGGGGGCCACTGGATGCAGGAAATTGATGCAAAGTGGGTTAACCTTGCATGAATCGCTATCCCAACCTAACAACATACTTACCAATCCCATCATTTCACCGCGAGAATTTCACTGACCCTCATATAAGATTGACTCAAAGTTAGGCCGGGGGAATATGGTGGGTTTTTTGTACACTCATTCACCAAATCATCAGCGTGCCAAATGAGGCATGTGATGTGCACGGTACTGCTGTGCATATGACAGTGACTGCAAGATATATTTAGTCAACAGCCACACAGGTCACACTGACGGTGGCTGTAGAAAAAACTTTAACACTGTTACAAATATGCACCACACTGTGAACCCACATCGAACAAGAATGATAAACACATTTCAGGAAAACATCTTCACTGTAATACAACATAAACACAACATAACAAATACCCACAAGCCCATGCAGCGCTGATTCTTCCGGTCTACACCCCTGCTCCCACCCAACTGCGCCCCAAAACATCACCGCCCCCCTCCGTGCGTTGGTTGAGGTGGGCGGGGTTAGGTGGTGGGGGTGTATATTGTAACACATGTAATTCTGGGTATTGTTTATGTTGTGTTAATGTTGTGTTACGGTGAAGATGTTCTCCTGAAATGTGTTTGTCATTCTTGTTTGATGTGGGTCCACAGTGTGACGCATATTTGTAACATTGTTAAAGTTGTTTGTATGGCCACCGTAAGTTTGATCTGTAAGGCTGTTGACTGTATATTAAGTATGTCTTGCAGTCACTCATGTATGTCATATTACGGGGAAAAAAAATGTAATTGTTGGTTTGAGCATAAACCTTTAACAAGAGGCTGCATATATTTTTCGACTTCAATGTGAAAATACACATACATATTAAAAAAATTTGATTTACCTTAAAATTACATATAAAACTGTTAGATTGTTAGTATGGACAAATACTTTTATATAACAAGCTACATATTTAATTAAAGTTAATTACTGTAATTTTACATGAAATTGATAGTAATTTGAGAAAACAAAATAATATGTATAATTAATTTGGTATTTTTCTGTAAAAAAATAGGAATATACATAGTTTTTCATTAATGGCATATTACTTAAAATAACAGGTGGTTTGTTTATTTACAGACAATGTCTTCAATTCTACAGTTTTATAACCTATTTAAAAAAATTGAAAAATCACAGTAGAAATTTAGAGTAAACTAACCATAAAAATCAGATTTTTTTTTTACAGTGAACCCTAGAAAAGATAATTTTTTGCTACAACTAACAAAGATACAAATCTCTAGGCATTAATAGCCGTTTTGCATGTGTTGTTTAAAAGTTGTGTTTGAAAACATTTTTATTGCTTTTTTCGCATTATCTCAGGATTCTAAGATTATTATTGTCATATTGAGTAAAACAACTATTTTTTTGCATTGCAAAGATTTAAAAAAGCAATCGTTTCGAGTAAAACTCCCAAAGATGCATTATTTCAGGCATTATTAGCCATTTTTCATGTGTGGTGTAGGAGTTATATTTAAATAACTGTCATATTGAGTGTTACAGTATACAGTCATATTTAGTAAAACCTAATTTTTGTATTTGAAAACCATAGAAAAGCAACTGTATCTAATAAAACTCACATGGATTCAATATTACAGGCATTTTTAGACAATTTGGACGTTAGGATTAGGAATTATGTTGGAATACATTTTTATTGCTCTTTTTGCATTATCTCACAATTTTAAGAACATTACTGTCAAATTGTGTAAAACATTTCTTTTTGTTTTTGCAAACCTAACAAAAACAATGTTTTCCAGTATAACTTACAAGGATACATTTCTTCAGGCAAACATTGTAAACCAACTAATGATCAAAAACATTATATTTACAGAAATGTTCATGAAATGTATCTAGTGAAACTCACACGTATTCAATATCAAAGGGCTTTTTAGACATTTTGCTCGTTTGGATTAGGAATTATGTTGGAATACGTTTTTATTGCTTTTTTCGCATTATCTCAGGATTCCAAGTACATTATTGTCAAATTTAGTAAAAAATTACTTTTTGTTTTTGCAATCCTTACCAAATGTTTTTTTTCCAGAAAAACTCTCAAAGATACATTTCTTCAGGCATTATTAGACATTTTGCATTTCTACTTTTGGAGTTATGTTTCAAAATTGTCATTTTGAGTGTGACCAATATGAGGCCAGTAAACCCTAATTTTTGTAGTTGTGATTATTTCCTAAAATACCTGATTCTGGTAAAAATCACATGAATTTAATATTACAGGCTTTTTTTTTTGAGAAATTTCAAGCTTGGTTTTGGAGTTATGATTATAAACCTTTCATATTTTGTATGACAGTTATACTGTTATATTGAATAAAAAAACTAAGTTGTGTATTTGCAAACCTTACAAAAGATAATTTTTCTTGTACAACTAACGAAAATACATATGTCTAGGCATTATTAGCCATTTTGCATTAGTTGTTTAGAAGTTATGTTTGAATACATTTTTATTGCTTTTTTTGAATTACCTCAGGATAATAAGAACATTATAGTCATATTGAGTAAAAAACTACTTTTTGCATTTGCAAGATTTAAAAAAGCATATGTTTCGAGTAAAACTCCCAAAGATGCATTATTTCAGGCATTATTAGCCATTTTTCATGTGTGGTGTAGGAGTTATGTTTACATAACTGTCATATTGAGTGCTACAGTATACAGTCATATTGAGTAAAACTTAAATTTTGTATTTGCAAACCATAGAAAAACAACTGTATCTAGTTAAACTCACATTTATTCAAAATCACAGGCTTTTTTAGACATTTTGCACGTTTGGATTAGGAATTATGTTGGAATACATTTTTATTGCTTTTTTCGCATATAAGTACATTACTGTCAAACTTAGTAGAAAAATTACTTTTGTTTTTAAAACCTTACCAAATGTTTTTTTTCCAGGAAAACTCTCAAGGATACATTTCTTCAGGCATTATTAGACATTTTGCATATATATTTTTGGAGTTATGTTTAAAAACTGTCATTTTGAGTGTGACCAATATGAGGCCAGTAAAACCTAATTTTTGTAATTGTGATTTTTTCCAAAATACCTGATTCTGGTAAAACTCACGTGAATTCAATATTACAGACTTTTTTTTAGAGAAATGTCATGTTTGGTTTTGGAGTTATGATTATAAACCTTTCATATTTAGTATGACAGTTATATTGTTTAATTGAATAAAAAAACAAATTTGTGTATTTGCAAACCTTACAAAATCAAATTTTTCTAGTACATGTAACGAAAACACATATCTCTAGGCATTATTAGCCATTTTGCATTAGTTGTTTAGAAGTTATGTTTGAATACATTTTTATTGCTTTTTTTTGCATTACCTCAGGATTCTAAGAACATTATAGTCATATTGAGTAAAAAACTACTTTTTGCATTTGCAAGATTTTAAAAAACATATGTCTCGAGTAAAATTCCCAAAGATGCATTATTTCAGGCATTATAAGCCCTTTTTCATGTGTGGTGTAGGAGTTATGTTTAAATAACTGTCATATTGAGTGTTGCAGTATACAGTCATATTGAGTAAAACCTAAATTTTGTATTTGCAAACCATAGAAAAACAACTGTATCTAGTGAAACTCACACGTATTCAATATCAAAGGCCTTTTTAGACATTTTGCTCGTTTGGATTAGGAATTATGTTGGAATACGTTTTTATTGCTTTGATCGCATTATCTCAGGATTCCAAGTACATTACTGTCAAATTTAGTAAAAAATTACTTTTTGTTTTAGCAATCCTTACCAAATGTTTTTTTTCCAGAAAAACTCTCAAAGATACATTTCTTCAGGCATTATTAGACATTTTGCATTTCTACTTTTGGAGTTATGTTTCTAAATGGTCATTTTGAGTGTGACCAATATGAGGCCAGTAAACCCTAATTTTTGTATTTGTGATTCTTTCCAAAATACCTGATTCTGGTAAAACTCACATAAATTCAATATTACAGGCTTTTTTTGGAGAAATTTCATGCTTGGTTTTGGAGTTATAATTATAAACATTTCATATTTAGTATGACAGTTATACTGTTATATTGAATAAAAAAAACTAACCTCTGTCTTTGCAAACCTTAAAAAATATAATTTTTCTAGTACAACTAACGAAAATACGTATCTCTAGGCATTATTAGCCATTTTGCATGTGTTGTTTAGAAATTATGTTGGAATACATTTTTATTGCTTTTTTCTTATTATCTCAGGATTCTAAGTACATTACCGTCAAATTTAGTAAAAAGTTACTTTTTGTTTTTGCAAACCTTACCAAATGTTTTGATTGTCAGGAAAACTCTCAAAGATACATTTCTTCAGGCATTATTGGACATCTTGCATATATATTTTAGGAGTTATGTTTCGAAAACTGCAATTTTGAGTGTGACCAATATGAGGCCAGTAAAACCTAATTTTTGTAGTTGTGATTCTTTCCAAAATACCTGATTCTGGTAAAACTCACATGGATTCAATATTAAAGGCTTTTTTAGAGAAATTTCATGTTTGGTTTTGGAGTTATGATTATAAACCTTTCATATTTATAATGAAAGGTACTGTTATGTTGAATAAAAAGGTACTGTTATTTTGAATAAAAAAACTAACTTGTGTCTTTGTAAACCTTACAAAAGATCATTTTTCTAGTACAACTAACGAAAATACATATCTCTAGGCATTATTAGCCATTTTGCATGTGTTGTTTAGAGGTTATGTGTGAAAACATTTTTATTGCTTTTTCGCATTATCTCAGGATTCAAAGAACATTATAGTCATATTGTGTAAAAAAAAAAATTGCATTTGCAACATTTAAAAAAGCATATGTTTCGAGTAAAACTCCCAAAGATGCATTATTTCAGAAATTATTAGTCATTTTTCATGTGTGGTCTAGGAATTATGTTTACATAACTTTCATATTGAGTGTTACAGTATACATTCATATTGAATAAAACCTCAATTTTGTATTTGCAAACCATAGAAAAACAACTGTATCTAGTAAAACTCACATTTATTCAATATCAATCAATCAATCAATGTTCACTTATATAGCCCTAAATCAAAGGGCTGCACAAACCACTACGACATCCTCGGTAGGCCCACATAAGGGCAAGGAAAACTCACACCCAGTGGGACATCGGTGACAATAATGACCCAGTGGGACTTCGGTGACAATGAAGACTATGAGAACCTTGGAGAGGGGGAAAGCAATGGATGTCAAGCGGGTCTAACATGATACTGTGAAAGTTCAATCCATAATGGATCCAACACAGTTGCGAGAGTCCAGTCCAAAGCGGATCCAACACAGCAGCGAGAGTCCCGTTCATAGCGGAACCAACAGGAAACCATCCCAAGCGTAGGCGGATCAGCAGCGCAGAGATGTCCCCAGCCGATACACAGGCAAGCAGTACATGGCCACCGGATCGGACCGGACCACCTCCACAAGGGAGAGTGGGACATAGAAGAAAAAGAAAAGAAACGGCAGATCAACTGGTCTAAAAAGGGAGTCTATTTAAAGGCTAGAGTATACAAATGAGTTTTAAGGTGAGACTTAAATGCTTCTACTGAGGTGGCATCTCGAATTCGAATTCCAGAGTACTGGAGCCCGAACGGAAAACGTTCTATAGCCCGCAGACTTTTTTTGGGCTTTGGGAATCACTAATAAGCCGGAGTCCTTTGAACGCAGATTTCTTGCCGGGACATATGGTACAATACAATCGGCAAGATAGGATGTAGCTAGACTGTGTAGTATTTTATACGTAAGTAGTAAAACCTTAAAGTCACATCTTAAGTGCACAGGAAGGTGAGTCAGTACAGGCGTAATGTGATCACACTTTCTTGTTCTTGTCAAAAGTCTAGCAGCCGCATTTTGTACCAACTGTAATCTTTTAATGCTAGACATGGGGAGACCCGAAAATAATACGTTACAGTAATCGAGACGAGACGTAACAAATGCATGGATAATGATCTCGGCGTCTTTAGTGGACAGAATGGAGCGAATTTTAACGATATTACGGATATGAAAGAAAGCCGTTTTAGTAACGCTTTTAATGTGTGCCTCAAAGGAGAAAGTTGGGTCGAAGATAATACCCAGATTCTTTACCGTGTCGCCTTGTTTAATTGTTTGGTTGACAAATGTTAGAGTTGTATTATTAAATAGAGTTCGGTGTCTAGCAGGACCGATAGTCAGCATTTCTGTTTTTTTGGCGTTGAGTTGCAAAAAGTTAGCGGACATCCATTGTTTAATTTCATTAAGACACGCCTCCAGCTGACTACAATCCGGCGTGTTGGTCAGCTTTAGGGGCATGTAGAGTTGGGTGTCACCAGCATAACAGTGAAAGCTAATACCGTATTTGCGTATGATGTCACCTAGCGGCAGCATGTAGATGCTGAAGAGTGCAGGGCCAAGGACCGAACCCTGGGGAACTCCACACGTTACCTTAACGTAGTCCGAGGTCACATTGTTATGGGAGACACACTGCATCCTATCAGTAAGATAAGAGTTAAACCAAGACAGGGCTAAGTCTGACATACCAATTCGTGTTTTGATACGTTCTAATAAAATATTATGATCGACGGTATCGAAAGCAGCGCTAAGATCGAGGAGCAGCAACATAGATGACGCATCAGAATCCATCGTTAGCAATAGATCATTAGTCAGTTTTGCGAGGGCTGTCTCCGTTGAGTGATTTGCCCTGAAACCGGATTGAAAGGTTTCACATAGATTGTTAGACGCTAAGTGTTCATTTAACTGCTCCGCAACAATTTTTTCGAGGATTTTTTAAATAAAGGGAAGGTGAGACACCGGTCGGTAGTTTACCATGAGGTCAGGATCGAC
Organism: Nerophis ophidion; assembly: GCF_033978795.1. NCBI lineage: Eukaryota > Metazoa > Chordata > Actinopteri > Syngnathiformes > Syngnathidae > Nerophis > Nerophis ophidion. The sequence continues at coordinate 41,163,045 of NC_084617.1, forward strand.
GTTAGGTCTTTTAAGAAGAGGATGAATAACCGCTTTTCTGAATGCTAGGGGAACAGTGCCCGAGGAGAGTGATAAGTTTATAATATTTAGCACTGATGGACCTAATAATACAAAGAGCTCCTTGATCAGTTTCCCAGGAAGAGGGTCAAGTAAACATGTTGTTTGTTTTATTCCATTTACATGTTGTAACAATTCCTCTAATGTTATTTCCTCAAAACGAGAGAAACTATTTTGGAGGGCAGTATCCGCCGTATATACCATCGTGTCAGTGTTAATAGAACCCCGTTGTAGCTGGGACGCATTGTCTTTAATCTCCTTTCTAATGACTTCAATTTTCTTACTAAAGAATTGCATAAAGTCATCAGCTGCGTGGGTTGAGCTATTGGAAGGGGTCCCTTGTTGGGTTAGCGATGCTACCGTACTAATCAAAAATTTAGGATCGTTTTTATTACAGTGGATGAGATTTGAGTAATATTTAGTTTTAGCTAAGGTAAGCATGCGTTTATAAGTTATTAAACCATCACTCCATGCTTGATGGTGCACCTCAAGTTTAGTCGTGCGCCATTTGGGTTCCAGCTTTCTACGTAATAATTTCTGAGCTCTAGTTTCTTCTGTAAACCACGGGGTGCGCTTTTTTGGAGCCTTTTTTAACTTTAGCGGTGCTATGTTATCAATGGTTTCGCGCAGGGCGTCGTTAAAGTTGTTAGTGAGGTTATCAATAGAGCCCACATACTTTGGGAATGGTGCCATTACCGAGGGCAGTAGGTCAGCAAGAGTTGTCGTTGTGGCCGTATTAATTTCGCGGCTGCCATAGCAGTTATTATTATTATTAGTTTGACGAACATGCGTCTGAACCTCGAATTTTATAAGGTAATGATCGGACAATACTTTAGTATACGGGAGTATCGTAACTTTGGAAACGGTGATACCCCTGACAAGCATTAGGTCTATCGTATTACCGTTGCGATGCGTGGGTTCATTTATTATTTGTGTGAGACCACAGCTATCAATTATAGTCTGGAGCGCTACGCACGGTGGGTCCGATGGGGTATTCATATGGATATTAAAGTCCCCCATTATGATTATATTATCGGCGTGTGTCACTAAATCAGCAACGAACTCCGAAAATTCATTGATAAAGTCCGAATAGGGCCCTGGGGGGCGGTAGATAACAGCCAGGTGTAGAGGGAGCGATGTGACAGACCTCATAGTAAGCACCTCAAACGATTTATATTTATTATTTATGTTAGGACTAAGGTTAAAGTTTTCGTTGTATATTAGTGCGACCCCTCCACCCCTTTTAAGCGGACGGGCAATATGCGCATGTGTAAAGTTAGGAGGACATGCCTCATTTAGCGCAAAAAAGTCGTTTGGTTTAAGCCAGGTTTCGCTGAGACCGATGACGTTAAGATTGTTGTCTCTGATGATATCATTAACTAACAACGTTTTGGGAGACAATGATCTTATGTTTAAAAACCTATATTATAGGTAGTGGGCTGTTTTAGGGAATTTTTGATCAAATTATCCGTAGTAGCAATATTAATAATGTTGTGTTTATTATGCCCAGTGCATTTAGTATAATAACGGCCATATCTAGGAATTGATACGACGGGAATTTTCCGATTGTTTGATTGTTGCTTTGATAAACTGCACGCATCATGGTTATCACAAGCATTTTTAGACATTTCGCACGTTTGGATGAGGAATTATGTTGGAATACATTTTAATTGCTCTTTTTGCATTATCCAAGGATTTTAAGTACATTACTGTCAAATTGGCTAAAACATTTCTTTTTGTTTTTGCAAACCTTACAATTTTTTTTTTCCAGTAAAACTCACAAAGATACATTTCTTCAGGCAATTTTTTGTAATTTTGCATGTGTATTTTTGGAGATATGGTTCAAAAACTGTCTTATTGAGTGTGACCAATGTGAGGCCAGTAAAAACAAATTTTTGTATTTGTGAACCTTTCCAAAATACCTAATTCAGGTAAAACTCACATAAAGTCAATATTACAGGCTTTTTTTGACAGATTTCATGTTTGGTTTTGGAGTTATGTTTATGAACCTTTCATATTTAGTATGACAGTTATACTGTTATATTGAATAAAAAAAAAACTTGTATCTTTGCAAACATTGTAAAAATAAATTCTGTAAAAAAAACGGCCATTTACTGGCAGCTACGGCTGCCAAACAAAAAACATAAAATTAAAGGAAAACATTGTAAACCAAATAATGATCAAATACATTATATTTACAGAAATTTTCATGAAACGTTTTGGGGAGAAATATCGTAATGTTACAGATTTTTACTAGATTATTAAGATCACCACCTTTAATAAAGTGACGATGCAAACAATTCTGCAGAAAAATACCTTTATTCTTCAAAGTTTTTCCAAATTATTATGATCAACCACTTTTAGTGAAGTGACAATGCCTGCAGTTCCACGGAAAAATACCATTGTTAAACAGATTTTTTATGAATTGTTAGGATCAGGGGTGTCTCATTCACTTTACCGGGGGGCCACTGGATGCAGGAAAGTGATGCAAAGTGGGCTAAGCTTGCATGAATCGCTATCCCAACCTGGCTACTTACTTCCACCATTTCACCGCGAGGATTTCACTGAGCCTCATATAGGATTGACTCAAAGTTTGGCCGGGCGAATATGACAAGTAGTACCGTGGGGGGCTTTTTTTGTACGTTCATTCACCAAATCATCAGCATGCCAATTGAGGCATGTGATGTGCACGGCATTGTTATGCATGTGATAGTGACTGCAAAATACACTTGGTCAACAGCCACACAGGTCACACTGACGGTGGCTGTACAAACAACTTTAACACTGTTACAAATATCCACCACACTGTGAACCCACATCGAACAAGAATGATAAACACATTTCAGGAAAAAATCCTTACTGTAATAAAACATTAACACAACATCACAAATACCCACAAGCCCATGCAGCGCTATCTCTTCCGGGCTACAATCCCGCTACCACCCAACCCCGCGCCCCAAAACATCACCGCCCCCCTCCATGCGTTGGTTGAGGTGGGCGGGGTTAGGTGGTGGAGGTGTATATTGTAACACATGGAATTCTGGGTATTGTTTCTGTTCTGTAAATGTTGTGTTACGGTGAAGATGTTCTCCTGAAATGTGTTTGTCATTCTTGTTTGATGTGGCTCCACAGTGTGGCGCATATTTGTAACATTAATAAAGTTGTTTGTACGGCCACCGTCAGTGTGATCTGTTAGGCTGTTGACTGTTGATTAAGTATGTCTTGCAGTCACTCATGTATGTCATATTACAGGGAAAACAATTTAATTGTTAGTTTGAGCATAAAACTTTTATAAGAGGCTACATATATTTTTCGACTTGAATGTGAAAATACACATAAATATTAAAAAAAAATGATTTACCTTAAAATTACATGTAAAACAGTTTGATTGTTAGTACGGACGAATACTTTTATATAACAAGCTACATATTTAATTAAAGTTAATTACTGTAATTTTACATGAAATTGAAATTAATTTGAGAAAAAAGAAAATAATATGTATGATTAATTTGGTATTTTTCTGTAAAAAAATAGGAATATACATAATTTGTCATTAATGGCATATTACTTAAAATAACAGGCGGTTTGTTTATTTACAGATAATGTCTTCAATTCTACAGTTTTATAACCTATTTGAAAAAATTTAAAAATTATAGTGGAAATTTTGAGTAAACTAACCATAAAAATGGGATTTTTTTTTTTACAGTGAACCCTACAAAAGATAATTTTTTGCGACAACTAACAAAGATACACATCTCTAGGAATTATTCGCCGTTTTGCATGTGTTGTTTAAGAGAAATGTTTGAATACAATTTTATTGCTTTTTTCGCATTATCTCAGAATTCTAAAAACATTATAGTCATATTGAGTAAAAAATTACTGTTTGCATTTGCAAGATTTAAAAAAGCAATCGTTTCGAGTAAAACTCCCAAAGATGCATTATTTCAGGCATTATAAGCCATTTTTCATGTGTGGTGTAGGAGTTATGTTTAAATAACTGTCATATTGAGTGTTACAGTGTACAGTCATATTGAGTAAAACCTCATTTTTATATTTGCAAACCATAGAAAAACAACTGTATCTAATAAAACTCACATTTATTCAATATCACAGTCATTTTTAGATAGCTAGTACGTTTGGATTAGGAATTATGTTGCAATACATTTTTATTCCTTTTTTCGCATTATCTCAGGATTCTAAGTACATTACTGTCAAAATTAGTAAACAAAATTACTTTTTGTTATTGCAAACCTTACCAAATGTTTTTTTTTCCAGGAAAACTCTCAAAGATACAATTCTTCAGGCATTATTAGACATTTCGCATGTATATTTTTGGAGTTATGTTTCGAAAACTGTAATTTTGAGTGTGACCAATATGAGGCCAGTAAAACCTAATTTCTGTAGTTGTGATTCTTTCCACAATACCCGATTCTGGTAAAACTCACATGAATTCAATATTACAGGCTTTTTTAGAGAAATTTCATGTTTGGTTTTCGCGTTATGATTATAAACCTTTCATATTTAGTATGACAGTTATACTGTTATATTGAATACAAAAACTAATTTGTGTATTTGCAAACCTTACAAAAGCTCATTTTTCTAGTACAACTAAGGAAAACACATATCTCTAGGCATTATTAGCTATTTTTACCGGCCTCATATTGGTCACACTCAAAATAACAATTTTGAAACATAACTCCAAAAGTAGAAATGTAAAATGTCTAATAATGCCTGAAGAAATGTATCTTTGAGAGTTTTTCTGGAAAAAAAACATTTGGTAAGGGTTGCAAAAACAAAAAGTATTTTTTTTACTAAATTTGACAGTAATGTACTTAGAATCCTGAGATAATAAGAAAAAAGCAATAAAAATGTATTCCAACATGCTTCCTAATCCAAACGAGCAAAATGTCTAAAAAGGCCTGTGATATTGAATACGTGTGGGTTTCACTAGATACAGTTGTTTTTCTATGGTTTGCAAATACAACATTTAGGTTTTACTCAATATGACTGTGTACTGTAACACTCAATATGACAGTTATGTAAACATAACTCCTACACCACACATAAAAAATGGCTTATAATGCCTGAAATAATGCATCTTTGGGAGTTTTACTCGAAACATATGCTTTTTTAAATCTTGCAAAAGCAAAAAGTAGTTTTTTACTCAATATGACTGTAATGTTCTTAGAATCCTGAGGAAAAGCAAAAAAAAAGCAATAAAAATGTATTCAAACATAACTTCTAAACAACACATGCAAGATGGCTAATAATGCCTAGACATATGTATTTTCGTTAGTTGTACAAGAAAAATGATCTTTTGTAAGGTTTGCAAAGACACAAATTAGTTTTTTATTCAATATAACAGTATAACTTTGAGACACTTGTGATTTAGGGCTATATAAATAAACATTGATTGATTGATTGATAACTGTCATACTAAATATGAAAGGTTTATAATCATAACTCCAAAACCAAACATGTGATTTCTCTAAAAAAGCCTGTAATATTGAATTAATGTGAGTTTTAACAGAATCAGGTATTTTGGAAAGATTCACAAATACAAAAATTAGGTTTTACTGGACTCATATTGGTCACACTCAAAATGACAATTTTGAAACATAACTCCAAAAGTAAAAATGCAAAATGTCTAATAATGCCTGAAGAAATGTATCTTTGAGAGTTTTTCTGAAAAAAAAACATTTGGTAAGGTTTGCAAAAACAAAAAGTATTTTTTTACTAAATTTGACAGTAATGTACTTACAATCCTGAGATAATGCGAAAAAAGCAATAAAAATGTATTCTAACATAATTCCTAATCCAAACGAGCAAAATGTCTAAAAAGGCCTGTGATATTGAATTCGTGTGAGTTTCACTAGATACAGTTGTTTTTCTACGGTTTGCAAATATAAAAATGAGGTTTTACTCAATATGACTGTGTACTGTAACATTCAATATGACAGTTATGTAAACATAACTCCTACACCACACATGAAAAATGGCTTATAATGCCTGGAATAATGCATCTTTGGGAGTTTTACTCGAAACATATGTTTTTTTAAATCTTGCAAATGCAAAAAGTAGATTTTCCCTCAATAGGGGGATAATGAGATAATGCAAAAGGGCAATAAAAATGTATTCAAACATAACTTCTAAACAACATATGCAAAATGGCTAATTATGCCTAGAGATATGTTTTTTCGTTGGTTGTACAAGAAAAATATATTTTGTAAGGTTTGCAAAGACACAAGTTACTTTTTTTTATTCAATATAACAGTATAACTCTCGTACTAAATATGAAATGTTTATAATCAGAACTCCAAAACCAAACATGAAATTTCTCTAAAAAAGCCTGTAATATTGAATTCATGTGAGTTTTACCAGATTTAGGTATTGTGGAAAGAATCACAAATACAAAAATTTGGTTTTACTGGCCTCATATTGGTCACACTCAAAATGACAGTTTTCGAAACATAACTCCAAAAATATACATGCAAAATGTCAAATAATGCCTGAAGAAATGTATCTTTGAGAGTTCTCCTGAAAATCAAAAATTTGGCAAGGTTTTGAAAACAAAAGTCATTTTTCTACTAAGTTTGACAGTAATGTACTTAGAATCCTGAGATAATGCGAAAAAAGCAATAAATTGTATTCCAACATAATGCCTGTGATTTTGAATAAATGTGAGTTTCACTAAATACAGTTGTTTTTCTATGGTTTGCAAATACAACATTTAGGTTTTACTCAATATGACTGTATACTGTAACACTCAATATGACAGTTATTTAAACATAACTCCTACACCACACATGGAAAATGGCTAATAATGCCTGAAATAATGCATCTTTGGGAGTTTTACTCGAAACATATGCTTTTTTAAATCTTGCAAATGCAAAAAGTAGTTTTTTACTCAATATGACTGTAATGTTCCTAAACTCCTGAGATAATGCGAAAAAAGCAATAAAAATGTATTCAAACATAACTTCTAAACACCACATGCAAAATGGCTAATAATGCCTAGCGATATGTATTTTCGTTAGTTGTACTAGAAAAATGATCTTTTGTAAGGTTTGCAAAGACACAAATTAGTTTTTTATTCAATATAACAGTATAACTGTCATACAAAATATGAAAGGTTTTAAATCATAACTCCAAAACCAAACATGAAATGTCTCTAAAAAAAGCCTGTAACATTGAATTTATGTGAGTTTTACCAGAATCAGGTATTTTGGAAAGGTTCACAAATACAAAAATTAGGTTTTGCTGGCCTCATATTGGTCACACTGTATTCCAACATAATTCCTAATCCAAACGTGCAAATTGACTGAAAATGCCTGTGATATTGAATCCATGTGAGTTTTACTAGATACAGTTGCTTTTCTATGGTTTGCAAATACAAAAATTAGGTTTTACTCAATATGACTGTATACTGTAACACTCAATATGACAGTTATTTAAACATAACTTCTACACCACACATGAAAAATGGCTAATAATGCCTGAAATAATGCATCTTTGGGAGTTTTACTCGAAATGATTGCTTTTTTTTAATCTTTGCAATGCAAAAAGTAGTTGTTTTACTCAATATGACAATAATGTTCTTATAATCCTGAGATAATCCGAAAAAAGCAATAAAAATGTTTTCAAACACAACTTTTAAACAGCACATGCAAAACGGCTAATAATGCCTAGAGATGTGTATCTTTGGTAGTTGTAGCAAAAAATTATATTTTGTAGGGTTTACTGTAAAAAAAAAATCTGATTTTTATGGTTAGTTTACTCTAAATTTCAACTGTAATTTTTCCATTTTTTTAAATAGGTTATAAAACTGTAGAATTGAAGACATTATCTGTAAATAAACAAACCACCTGTTATTTTAAGTAATATGCCATTAATGAAAAACTATGTATACTCCTAACTTTTTTTACAGAAAAATACCAAATTAATCATACATAATATTTTCTTTTTTCTCAAATTACTTTCAATTTCATGTAATATTACAGTAATTAACTTTAATTAAATATGTAGGTTGTTATATAAAAGTATTCGTCCATACTAACAATCTAACAGTTTTATAAGTAATTTTAAGGCAAATCAAATTTTTTTAATATTTATGTGTATTTTCACATTCAAGTCGAAAAATATATGTAGCCTGTTATAAAAGGTTTATGCTCAAACTGTAATATGACATACATGAAATACTGCAAGACATTCTTAATCATCAGTCAACAGCCATACAGATCACACTGACGGTGGCCGTACAAACAACTTTAACAATGTTACATATATGCGCCACACTCAGGAACCACATCAAACAAGAATGACAAACACATTTCAGGAGAACATCGTCACAGTAAAATAACATTAACACAACAGAAACAATACCTAGAATTCCATGTGTTACAATATACACCCCCCACCTAACCCTGCCCACCTCAACCAACGCACGGAGGGCCGCGGTGATGTTTTGGGGCGCGGGGTTGGGTGGTAGCGGGATTGTAGACCGGAAGAGTCAGCGCTGCATGGGCTTGTGGGTATTTGTTATGTTGTGTTTATGTTTTAATACACTGAGGATGTTTTCCTGAAATGTGTTTATCATTCTTGTTCGATGTGGGTTCACAGTGTGGTGCATATTTGTAACAGTGTTAAAGTTGTTTGTACAGCCACCGTCAGTGTGACCTGTGTGGCTGTTGACCAAGTATATCTTGCGGTCACTTTTCACCTGCACGACAAAACCGTGCTCATCACATGCCTCAATTGGCACGCTGATGATTTGGTGAATGAACGTACTAAAAAACCCTCCACGATGCTACGTGTCATATTCGCCCGGCAAAACTTTGAGTCAACCCTACATGAGGGTCAGTGAAATTCTCGCGGTGAAATGATAGGAATGGTAAGTATGTTGCTAGGGTGGGATAGCCATTCATGCAAGGTTTAACCCACTTTGTATCGATTTCCTGCATCCAGTGGCCCCCTGGTAAAGTGAATGAGACACCCCTGATCTCAACAATTCAGAAAAAATCTGTTAAACAATGGTATTTTCCTGTGGAACTGCCAGCATTGTTTAATTCACTAAAGGTGGTTGATCGTAATAATTTGGAAAAACTCAGAAGAATAAAGGTATTTTCCTGCAGAACTGTTTGCATCGTCACTTTATTAAAGGTGGTTGATCTTAATAATTTAGCAAAAATCTGTAAAATCACGATATTTCACCCCAAAACGTTTCATGAAAATTTCTGTAAATATAATATTTTGATCATTATTTGGTTTACAATGTTTTACTTTAATTTTGTGGTTTTTGTTTGGCAGCCGTAGCTGCCGGTAAATGACCGTTTTTTTTTACAAAATTTATTTTTACAGTGTTTGCAAAGATAAAAGTTTTTTTTTTTAATTCAATATAACAGCACAACTGTCATACTAAATATGAAAGGTTCATAAACATAACTCCAAAACCAAACATGAAATCTGTCTAAAAAAGCCTGTAATATTGACTTTATGTGAGTTTTACCTGAATTAGGTATTTTGGAAAGGTTCACAAATACAACAGTTTGCTTTTACTGGCCTCACATTGGTCACACTCAATAAGACAGTTTTTGAACCATATCTCCAAAAATACACATGCAAAATTACAAAAAAAATGCCTGAAGAAATTTATCTTTGTGAGTTTTACTGGAAAAAAAAACATTTTGTAAGGTTTGCAAAAACAAAAAAGAAATGTTTTAACCAATTTGACAGTAATGTACTTAAAATCCTGAGATAATGCAAAAAGAGCAATAAAAATGTATTCCAACATAATTCCTAATCCAAACGTGCAAATTGTCTAAAAATGCCTGTGATATTGAATCCATGTGAGTTTTACTAGATACAGTTGCTTTTCTATGGTTTGCAAATACAAAAATTAGGTTTTACTCAATATGACTGTATACTGTAACACTCAATATGACAGTTATTTAAACATAACTCCTACACCACACATGAAAAATGGCTAATAAAGACTGGAATAATGCATCTTTGGGAGTTTTCCTCAAAACCATTGCTTTTTTAAATTTTTGCGATGCAAAAAAATAGTTGTTTTACTCAAAATGACAATAATGTTTTTGGAATCCTGAGATAATGCGAAAAAAGCAATAAAAATGTTTTCAAACACAACTTTTAAACAACACATGCAAAACGGCTAATAATGCCTAGAGATGTGTATCTTTGTTAGTTGTAGTAGAAAAATGATCTTTTGTAGGGTTCACTGTAAAAAAAAAATCAGATTTTTATGGTTAGTTTACTCTAAATTTCTACTGTAATTTTTCAATTTTTTTAAATAGGTTATAAAACTGTAGAATTGAAGACATTATCTCTAGATAAACAAACCGCCTGTTATTTTAAGTAATATGCCAGTAATGACAAACTATGTACATTCCTATTTTTTTACAGAAAAATACCAAATTAATCATACATATTATTTTCTGTTTTCTCAAATTATTTTCAATTTCATGTAAAATTACAGTAATTAACTTTAGTTAAATATGTAGCTTGTCATTTAAAGGATTTGTCCATACTAACAATCTAAGAGTTTTATATGTAATCTTAAGGTAAATCAAATTGTTTAAATATTTATGTGTATTTTCACATTCAAGTCGAAAAATATATGTAGCCTCTTATAAAAGGTTTATGCTCAAACTTACAATTATTATTTTTTTCCCTGTAATATGACATACATGAGTGACTGCAAGAAATACTTAATCAACAGTCAACAGCCTTACAGATCACACTGACGGTGGCCGTACAAACAACTTTAACAATGTTACAAATATGCGCCACACTGTGGAGCCACAACAAACAATAATGACAAACACATTTCAGGAGAACATCGTCACCGTAACACAACAGAAACAATACCCAGAATTCCATGTGTTACAATATACACCCCCACCGCCTAACCCCGCCCACCTCAACCAACGCACGGAGGGGGGCGGTGATGTTTTGGGGCGCGGGGTTGGGTGGTAGAGGGATTGTAGCCCGGAAGAGATAGCGCTGCATGGGCTTGTGGGTATTTGTTATGTTGTGTTAATGTTTTATTACAGTGAGGATTTTTTCCTGAAATGTGTTTATCATTCTTGTTCGATGTGGGTTCACAGTGTGGTGCATATTTGTAACAGTGTCAAAGTTGTTTGTACAGCCACCGTCAGTGTGACCTGTGTGGCTGTTGACCAAGTGTATTTTGCAGTCACTGTCACATGCATAACAATGCCGTGCACATCACATGCCTCAATTGGCATGCTAATGATTTGGTGTTTGAGCGTACAAAAAAAAACCCTCCACGGTACCACTTGTCATATTCGCCCGGCCAAACTTTGAGTGAATCCTATATGAGGCTCAGTGAAATCCTCGTGGTGAAATGGTGGAAGTATGTAGCCAGGTTCGGATAGCGATTCATGCAAGCTTAGCCCATTTTGCATCACTTTCCTGCTTCCATTGGCCCCCCGGTAAAGTGAATGAGACACCCCTGATCCTAACAATTCAGAAAAAATCTGTTTAACAATGGTATTTTTCCGTGGAACCGCCAGCATTGTCACTTCACTAAAAGTGGTTGATCATAATAATTTGGAAAAACTTTGAAGAATAAAGGTATTTTTCTGCAGAATTGTTTGCATCGTCACTTTATTAAAGGTGGTTGATCTTAATAATCTAGTAAAAATCTGTAACATTACGATATTTCTCCCCAAAACGTTTCATGAAAATTTCTGTAAATATAATGTTTTTGATCATTATTTGGTTTACAATGTTTTCCTTTAATTTTATGTTTTTTGTTTGGCAGCCGTAGCTGCCAGTAAATATACCGTTTTTTTTACAGAATTTATTTTTACAATGTTTGCAAAGATACAAGTTTTTTTTTATTCAATATAACAGTATAACTGTCATACTAAATATGAAAGGTTCATAAACATAACTCCAAAACCAAACATGAAATCTGTCGAAAAAAGCCTGTAATATTGACTTTATGTGAGTTTTACCTGAATTAGGTATTTTGGAAAGGTTCACAAATACAAAAATTTGGTTTTACTGGCCTCACATTGGTCACACTCAAAATGACAATTTTGAAACATAACTCCAAAAGTAGAAATGCAAAATGTCTAATAATGCCTGAAGAAATGTATCTTTGAGAGTTTTCCTGGAAAAAAAACATTTGTTAAGGTTTGCAATGACAAAAAGTAATTTTGTTTACTACTTTTGACAGTAATGTACTTAGAATCCTGAGATAATGCGAAAAAAGCAATAAAAATGTATTTCAACATAATTCCTAATCCAAACGTACTAGATTTCTAAAAATGCCTGTGATATTGAATACGTGTGAGTTTCACAAGATACACTTGTTTTTCTATAGTTTGCAAATATAAAAATGAGGTTTTACTCAATATGACTGTATATTGTAACACTCAATATGACAGTTATTGAAACATAACTCCTACACCACACATGAAAAATGGCTAATAATGCCTGAAATAATGCATCTTTGGGAGTTTTACTGGAAACATATGCTTTTTTAAATCTTGCTAATGCAAAAATTAGTTTTTTTCTCAATATGACTATAATGTTCTTAGAATCCTGAGATAATGGGAAAAAAGCAATAAAAATGTATTCAAACATAACTTCTAAACAACAGATGTGAAATGGCTAATAATGCCTAGAGATATGTTTTTTCGTTGGTTGTACAAGAAAAAATATATTTTGTAAGGTTTGCAAAGACACAAGTTAGTTTTTTTAATTCAATATAACAGTATAACTTTCGTACTAAATATGAAATGTTTATAATCAGAACTCCAAAACCAAACATGAAATTTCTCAAAAAAAGTCTGTAAAATTGAATTCATGAGAGTTTTACCAGAATCAGGTATTGTGGAAAGAATCACAACTACAAAAATTAGGTTTTACTGGCCTCATATTGGTCACACTCAAAATTACAGTTTTCGAAACATAACTCCAAAAGTAGAAATGCAAAATAACTAATAATGCCTGAAGAAATTTATCTTTGAGAGTTTTCCTGAAAATAAAAACATTTGGTAAGGTTTGCAAAAACAAAAAGTAATTTTTTACAAATTTTGACAGTAATGTACTTAGAATCCTGAGATAATGCGAAAAAAGCAATAAAAATTTATACCAACATAATTTCTAATCCAAACGAGCAAAATGTCTAAAAATGCCTGTGATATTGAATACGTGTGAGTTTCACAAGATACAGTTGTTTTTCTATGGTTTGCAAATATAAAAATGAGGTTTTACTCAATATGCCTGTGTACTGTAACACAGTGGTGTAGGAGTTAAACATAACTCCTACACCACACATGAAAAATGGCTTATAATGCCTGAAATAATGCATCTTTGGGAGTTTTACTCGGAACATATGCTTTTTTAAATCTTGCAAATGCAAAAAGTAGTTTTTCCCTCAATTTGTCTGTAATGTTCTTAGAATCCTGAGATAATGCGAAAAAAGCAATAAACATGTATTCAAACATAACTTCTTAACAACACATGCAAAATGGCTAATAATGCCCAGACATATGTATTTTAATTTAGTTGTACTAAAAAAATATATTTTGTAAGGTTTGCAAAGACACAAATTAGTTTTTTATTCAATATAACAGTATAACTGTCATACTAAATATGAAAGGTTTATAATCATAACTCCAAAACCAAACATGAAATTTCTCTAAAAAAAAAGCCTGTAATATTGAATTTATGTGAGTTTTACCAGAATCAGGTATTTTGGAAAGTTTCACAAATACAAAAATTAGGTTTTACTTGCCTCATATTGGTCACACTCAAAATGACAATTTTGAAACATAAGTCCAAAAGTAGAAATGCAAAATAACTAATAATGCCTGAAGAAATGTATCTTTGAGAATTTTTCTGGAAAAAAAAACATTTGGTAAGGTTTGCAAAAACAAAAATTAATTTTTTACTAATTTTGACAGTAATGTACTTAGAATCCTGAGATAATGCGAAAAAAGCAATAAAAATGTATTCCAACATAACTCCTAATCCAAACGAGCAAAATGTCTAAAAAAGGCCTGTGATATTGAATACGTGTGAGTTTCACTAGATACAGTTGTTTTTCTATGGTTTGCAAATATAAAAATGAGGTTTTACTCAATATGACTGTGTACTGTAACACATTGGTGTAGGAGTTAAACATAACTCCTACACCACACATGAAAAATGGCTTATAATGCCTGGAATAATAAATCTTTGGGAGTTTTACTCGGAATATATGCTTTTTTAAATCTTGCAAATACAAAAAGTAGTTTTTCCCTCAATATGTCTGTAAAGTTCTTAGAATCCTGAGATAATGCGAAAAAAGCAATAAAAATGAATTCAAACATAACTTCTAAACATCCATCCATCCATCCATCCATCTTCTTCCGCTTATCTGAGGTCGGGTCGCGGGGGCAGCAGCCTAAGCAGGGAAGCCCAGACTTCCCTCTCCCCAGCCACTTCGTCTAGCTCTTCCCGGGGGATCCAGAGGCGTTCCCAGGCCAGCCGGGAGACATAGTCTTCCCAACGTGTCCTGGGTCTTCCCCGTGGCCTCCTACCGGTTGGACGTGCCCTAAACACCTCCCTCGGGAGGCGTTCGGGTGGCATCCTGACCAGATGCCCGAACCACCTCATCTGGCTCCTCTCCATGTGGAGGAGCAGCGGCTTTACTTTGAGTTCCTCCCGGATGGCAGAGCTTCTCAACCTATCTCTAAGGGAGAGCCCCGCCACACGGTGGAGGAAACTCATTTCGGCCGCTTGTACCCGTGATCTTATCCTTTCGGTCATGACCCAAAGCTCATGACCATAGGTGAGGATGGGAACGTAGATCGACCGGTAAATTGAAAGCTTTGCCTTCCGGCTCAGCTCCTTCTTCACTACAACAGATCGGTACAACGTCCTTATTACTGAAGACGCCGCACCGATCCGCCTGTCGATCTCACGATCCACTCTTCCCCCACTCGTGAACAAGACTCCTAGGTACTTGAACTCCTCCACTTGGGGCAGGGTCTCCTCCCCAAAGATGGCACTCCACCCTTTTCCGGGAGAGAACCATGGACTCGGATTTGGAGGTGCTGATTCTCATTCCGGCCGCTTCACACTCGGCTGCGAACCGATCCAGTGAGAGCTGAAGATCCCGGCCAGATGAAGCCAACAGGACCACATCGTCTGCAAAAAGCAGAGACCTAATCCCGCGGCCACCAAACCGGAACCCCTCAATGCCTTGACTGCGCCTAGAAATTCTGTCCATAAAAGTTATGAACAAAATCGGTGACAAAGGGCAACCTTGGCGGAGTCCAACCCTCACTGGAAACGTGTCCGACTTACTGCCAGCAATGCGGACCAAGCTCTGACACTGATCGTACAGGGATCGGACTGCCATAATAAGACAGTCCGATACCCCATACTCTCTGAGCACTCCCCACAGGACTTCCCGAGGGACACGGTCGAATGCCTTCTCCAAGTCCACAAAGCACATGTAGACTGGTTGGGCAAACTCCCATGCACCCTCAAGAACCCTGCCGAGAGTATAGAGCTGGTCCACAGTTCCACGACCAGGACGAAAACCACACTGTTCCTCCTGAATCCGAGGTTCGACTATCCGCCGTAGTCTCCTCTCCAGTACACCTGAATATACCTTACCGGGAAGGCTGAGGAGTGTGATCCCACGATAGTTGGAACACACCCTCCGGTCCCCCTTCTTAAAGAGAGGGACCACCACCCCGGTCTGCCAATCCAGAGGTACTGCCCCCGATGTCCACGCGATGCTGCAGAGTCTTGCCAACCAAGACAGCCCCACAGCATCCAGAGCCTTAAGGAACTCCGGGCGGATCTCATCCACCCCTGGGGCCTTGCCACCGAGGAGCTTTTTAACTACTTCAGCAACCTCAGCCCCAGAAATAGGAGAGTCCACCACAGATTCCCCAGGCACTGCTTCCTCATAGGAAGACGTGTTGGTGGGATTGAGGAGGTCTTCAAAGTATTCCTTCCACCTATCCACAACATCCGCAGTTGAGGTCAGCAGAACACCATCCGCACCATACACGGTGTTGACAGTGCACTGCTTCCCCTTCCTGAGGCAGCGGATGGTGGTCCAGAATCGCTTCGAAGCCATCCGGAAGTCATTTTCCATGGCTTCCCCAAACTCTTCCCATGTCCGAGTTTTTGCCTCTGTGACCGCCGAAGCTGCACACCGCTTGGCCTGTCGGTACCTGTCCACTGCCTCTGGAGTCCTATGAGCCAAAAGAACCCGGTAGGACTCCTTCTTCAGCTTGACGGAATCCCTCACCGCTGGTGTCCACCAGCGGGTTCTAGGATTACCACCACGACAAGCACCAACTACCTTGCGGCCACAGCTCCGATCAGCCGCCTCGACAATAGAGGTGCGGAACATGGTCCACTCGGACTCAATGTCCAGCACCTCCCTCGTGACATATTCAAAGTTCCTCCAGAGGTGGGAATTGAAACTTTCTCTGACAGGAGACTCTGCCAGACGTTCCCAGCAAACCCTCACAATGCGTTTGGGCCTGCCAGGTCTGTCCGGCATCCTCCCCCACCATCGCAGCCAACTCACCACCAGGTGGTGATCGGTAGAAAGCTCCGCCCCTCTCTTTACCCGAGTGTCCAAAACATGAGGCCGCAAATCCGATGACACAACTACAAAGTCGATCATGGAACTGCGGCCTAAGGTGTCCTGGTGCCAAGTGCACATATGGACACCCTTATGTTTGAACATGGTGTTTGATATGGACAAACTGTGACGAGCACAGAAGCCCAATAACAAAACACCACTCGGGTTCAGATCAGGGCGACCATTCTTCCCAATCACGCCTCTCCAGGTTTCACTGTCGTTACCAACATGAGCGTTGAAGTCCCCCAGTAGGACAAGGGAATCACCCGGGGGAGCACTTTCCAGTACTCCCTCGAGTGTACCCAAAAAGGGTGGGTACTCTGAACTGTTGTTTGGTGCGTAAGCGCAAACGACAGTCAGGACCCGTCCCCCCACCCGAAGGCGGAGGGAGGCTACCCTTTCGTCCACTGGGTTGAACTCCAACGTGCAGGCTTTAAGCCGGGGGGCAACCAGAATTGCCACCCCAGCCCATCGCCTCTCACTGCCGGCCACGCCAGAGTGAAAGAGAGTCCATCCCCTTTCAAGAGAAGTGGTTCCAGAGCCCTTGCTGTGCGTCGAAGTGAGTCCGACTACATCCAGCCGGAATTTCTCTACTTCCCACACTAGCTCAGGCTCCTTTCCCCCCAGTGACGTGACGTTCCACGTCCCAAGAGCGAGCTTATGTAGCCGAGGATCGGACCGCCAAGTGCCCTGCCTTCGGCTGCCGCCCAGCTCACATTGCACCCGACCTAATAATGCCTAGAGATATGTGTTTTCGTTAGTTGTACTAGAAAAATGAGATTTGGTAAGTTTTGCAAATACACTAATTCGTTTTTTTATTCAATAAAACATTATAACTGTCGTACTAAATATGAAAGGTTTATAATCATAACTCCAAAACCAAACATGAAATTTGTCTAAAAAAGTCTGTAATATTGAATTCAAGTGAGTTTTACCAGAATCAGGTATTTTGGAAAGAATCACAAATACAAAAATTAGGTTTTACTGGCCTCATATTGGTCACACTAAAAATGACAGTTTTCGAAACATAACTCCAAAAATATACATGCAAAATGTAGAATAATGCCTGAAGAAATGTATCTTTGAGAGTTCTCCTGAAAATCTAAAATTTGGTAAGGTTTTAAAAACAAAAGTAATTTTTCTACTAAGTTTGACAGTAATGTACTTAGAATCCTGAGATAATGCGAAAAAAGCAATAAATTGTATTCCAACATAATGCCTGTGATTTTGAATGAATGTGAGTTTCACTCGATACAGTTGTTTTTCTATGGTTTGCAAATAAAAAATTTAGGTTTTACCCAATATGACTGTATACTTTGGTCCTGTGGTCTCCATCAGCAAAGCTGGCTTATGTCGTGGAGCTGACAGTACCATGGGAAGAAGGGGTTGAAGAGGCTTATGAGAGGAAGAGAAACAAATATTCTGACCTGGCAGCTGAAGCATCCCAGAACGGCTGGAAGACCAACATTTTCCCAGTAGAGGTGGGATGCAGGGGATTTATTGCCACATCTACCATCAGGCTGTTGAGGAAAATGGGGTTGAAAGGACGTTCCCACCAACAGACTATCAAGTCCATGTCAAATGCTGCCGAAAAAGCCAGCAACTGGCTCTGGATTAAGCGCAAGGACCCCAACTGGGCAGTAAGATAAGAGACAATGGTATGCGGTCAGGCCTAAGCCTGACTCAGGGAAAAGGACGACCCTGCCATGCATAGTCCAACAGGATGTGGAGGGTATGGCATGGAGGGGGGTGTACCTGGGACGCTAGGCACACCGTTGAGCCCTCTGGAGACGTCGTGGGCTTCAAATCAACGAAACGTCGATGAAGCAGGGTGCCCACCTGAAGACCCCAATGACATACATACCCTCCTTTTCACCACTCCACACCGACTGCTACCGTCAAGACTGTTCCTACTTACCGAAGGGATTGAAACACCTAGTTCTATCTGCTTTACTGTAACACTCAATATGACAGTTATTTAAACATAACTCCTACACCACACATGGAAAATGGCTAATAATGCCTGAAATAATGCATCTTTGGGAGTTTTACTCGAAACATATGCTTTTTTAAATCTTGCAAATGCAAAAAGTAGTTTTTTACTCAATATGACTGTAATGTTCCTAGACTCCTGAGATAATGCGAAAAAAGCAATAAAGATGTATTCAAACATAACTTCTAAACACCACATGCAAAATGGCTAATAATGCCTAGAGATATGTATTTTCGTTAGTTGTACTAGAAAAATGATCTTTTGTAAGGTTTGCAAAGACACAAATTAGTTTATTTATTCAATATAACAGTATAACTGTCATACTAAATATGAAAGGTTTATAATCATAACTCCAAAACCAAACATGAAATTGCTCTTTAAAAAGCCTGTAATATTGAATTTATGTGAGTTTTACCAGAATCAGGTATTTTGGAAAGGTTCACAAATACAAAAATTAGGTTTTACTGGCCTCATATTGGTCACACTCAAAATGACAATTTTGAAACATAACTCCAAAAGTAAAAATGCAAAATGTCTAATAATGCCTGAAGAAATGTATCTTTGAGAGTTTTCCTGAAAATCAAAACATTTGGTAAGGTTTGCAAAAACAAAAGTATTTTTTCTACTAAATTTGACAGTAATGTAATAAAGCAATAAACATGTATTCAAACATAACTTCTAAACAACACATGCAACATGGCTAATAATGCCTAGACATATGTATTTTCGTTAGTTGTACAAGAAAAATATATTTTGTAAGGTTTGCAAGGACACAAATTAGTTTTTTATTCAATGTAACAGTATAACTGTCATACTAAATATGAAAGGTTTATAATCATAACTCCAAAACCAAGCATGAAATTTCTCTAAAAAAAGCCTGTAATATTGAATTCATGTGATTTTTACCAGAATCAGGTATTTTGGAATGAATCACAACTACAAAAAAATGTTTTTACTGGCCTCATATTGGTCACACTCAAAGTGACAATTTTGAAACATAACTCCAAAATTAGAAATGCAAAATGTCTAATAATGCCTGAAGAAATGTATCTTTGAGAGTTTTTCTGGAGAAAAAACATTTGGTAAGGATTGCAAAAACAAAAAGTAATGTTTTACCAAATTTGACAGTAATGTACTTAGAATCCTGAGATAATGCGAAAAAAGCAATAAAAATGTATTCCAACATAATTCCTAATCCAAACGAGCAAAATGTCTAATAATGCCTAGACATATGTATTTTCGTTAGTTGTACAAGAAACATATATTTTGTAAGGTTTGCAAAGACACAAATTAGTTTTTTATTCAATATAACAGTATAACTGTCATACTAAATATGAAAGGTTTTAAATCATAACTCCAAAACCAAACATGAAATGTCTCTTAAAAAGCCTGTAATATTGAATTTATGTGAATTTTACCAGAATCAGGTATTTTGGAAAGGTTCACAAATACGAAAATTAGGTTTTACTGGCCTCATATTGGTCACACTCAAAATGAAAATTTTGAAACATAACTCCAAAAGTAGAAATGCAAAATGTCTAATAATGCCTGAAGAAATGTATCTTTGAGAGTTTTCCTGAAAATCAAAACATTTGGTAAGGTTTGCAAAAACAAAAGTAATTTTTCTACTAAGTTTGACCGTAATGTACTTAGAATCCTGAGATAATGCGAAAAAAGCAATAGAAATTTTTTCCAACATAATTCCTAATCCAAACGAGCAAAATGTCTAAAAAGGCCTGTGATATTGAATAAGTGTGAGTTTCACTAGATACAGTTGTTTTTCTATGGTTTGCAAATACAAAATTTTGGTTTTACTCAATATGACTGTATGCTGTAACACTCAATATGACAGTTTTTAAACATAACTCCTACACCACTCATGAAAAATGGCCTATAATGCCTGAAATAATGCAACTTTGGGAGTTTTACTCGAAACATATGCTTTTTTAAATCTTGCAAATGCAAAAAGTAGTTTTTTTACTCAATATGACTATAATGTTCTTGGAATCCTGAGGAAATGCAAAAAAAGCAATAAAAATGTATTCAAACATAACTTCTAAACAACTAATGCAAAATGGCTAATAATGCCTAGACATATGTATTTTCGTTAGTTGTACAAGAAAAATGATCTTTTGTAAGGTTTGCAAATACACAAATTAGTTTTTTTATTCAATATAACAGTATAACTGTCATACAAAATATGAAAGGTTTATAATCATAACTCCAAAAGCAAACATGAAATGTCTCTAAAAAAAGCCTGTAATATTAAATTCATGTGATTTTTACCAGAATAAGGTATTTTGGAAAGAATCACAACTACAAAAATTAGGGTTTACTGGCCTCATATTGGTCACACTCAAAATGACAATTTTGAAACATAACTCCAAAAGTAGAAATGCAAAATAGCTAATAATGCCTGAAGAAATGTATCTTTGAGAGTTTTTCTGGAAAAAAAAACATTTGGTAAGGATTGCAAAAACAAAAAGTAATGTTTTACTAAATTTGACAGTAATGTACTTGGGATCCTGAAATAATGCAAAAAAAGCAATAAAATGTATTCAAACATAACTTCTAAACAACACATGCAAAATGGCTAATAATGCCTAGACATATGTATTTTCGTTAGTTGTACAAGAAACATATATTTTGTAAGGTTTGCAAAGACACAAATTAGTTTTTTATTCAATATAACAGTATAACTGTCATACTAAATATGAAAGGTTTTAAATCATAACTCCAAAACCAAACATGAAATGTCTCTAAAAAAGCCTGTAATATTGGATTTATGTGAATTTTACCAGAATCAGGTATTTTGGAAAGGTTCACAAATACAAAAATTAGGTTTTACTGGCCTCATATTGGTCACACTCAAAATGAAAATTTTGAAACATAACTCCAAAAGTAGAAATGCAAAATGTCTAATAATGCCTGAAGAAATGTATCTTTGAGAGTTTTCCTGAAAATCAAAACATTTGGTAAGGTTTGCAAAAACAAAAGTATTTTTTCTACTAAGTTTGACCGTAATGTACTTAGAATCCTGAGATAATGCGAAAAAAGCAATAAAAATGTATTCCAACATAATTCCTAATCCAAACGAGCAAAATGTCTAAAAAGGCCTGTGATATTGAATACGTGTGAGTTTCACTAGATACAGTTGTTTTTCTATGGTTTGCAAATACAAAATTTTGGTTTTACTCAATATGACTGTATACTGTAACACTCAATATGACAGTTTTTAAACATAACTCCTACACCACACACGAAAAATGGCCTATAATGCCTGAAATAATGCAACTTTGGGAGTTTTACTCGAAACATATGCTTTTTTAAATCTTGCAAATGCAAAAAGTAGTTTTTTACTCAATATGACTATGATGTTCTTAGAATCCTGAGGAAATGCAAAAACAGCAATAAAAATGTATTCAAACATAACTTCTAAACAACTAATGCAAAATGGCTAATAATGCCTAGACATATGTATTTTCGTTAGTTGTACAAGAAAAATGATCTTTTGTAAGGTTTGCAAATACACAAATTAGTTTTTTTATTCAATATAACAGTATAACCGTCATACAAAATATGAAAGGTTTATAATCATAACTCCAAAACCGAGCATGACATTTCTCCAAAAAAAAAGCCTGTAATATTTAATTCATGTGATTTTTACCAGAATCAGGTATTTTAGGAAAGAATCACAACTACAAAAATTAGGGTTTACTGGCCTCATATTGGTCACACTCAAAATGACAATTTTGAAACATAACTCCAAACGTAGGAATGCAAAATGTCTAATAATGCCTGAAGAAATGTATCTTTGAGAGTTTTTGTGGAAAAAAAAAACATTTGGTAAGGATTGCAAAAACAAAAATAATTTTTTACCAAATTTGACAGTAATGTACTTGGAATCCTGAGATAATGCGAAAAAAGCAATAAAAACGTATTCCAACATAATTCCTAATCCAAACGTTTAAAATGTCTAAAAATGCCTGAGATATTGAATAAATGTGAGTTTCACTAGATACAGTTGTTTTTCTATGGTTTGCAAATATAAAATTTAGGTTTTACTCAATATGACTGTATACTGTAACACTCAATATGACAGTTATGTAAACATAACTCCTACACCTCACATGAAAAATGGCTTATAATGCCTGAAATAATGCATCTTTTGGAGTTTTACTCGAGACATATGCTTTTTTAAATCTTGCAAATGCAAAAAGTTGTTTTTTACTCAATATGACTGTAATGTTCTTAGAATCCTGAGATAATGCAAAAAAAGCAATAAAAATGTATTCAAACATAACTTCTAAACACCACATGCAAAATAGCTAATAATGCCTAGAGATATGTATTTTCGTTACATGTACTAGAAAAATGATCTTTTGTAAGGTTTGCAAAGACACAAATTAGTTTTTTTATTCAATATAACAGTATAACTGTCATACTAAATATGAAAGGTTTATAATCATAACTCCAAAACCAAACATGAAATTTCTCTAAAAAAAACAGCCTGTAATATTGAATTTATGTGAGTTTTACCAGAATCAGGTATTTTGGAAAGAATCACAACTACAAAAATTAGGTTTTGCTGGCCTCATATTGGTCACACTCAAAATGACAATTTTGAAACATAACTCCAAAAGTAGAAATGCAAAATGTCTTATAATACCTGAAGAAATGTATCTTTGAGAGTTTTTCTGGAAAAAAGACATTTGGTAAGGTTTGCTAAAACAAAAAGTAATGTTTTACTAAATTTGACAGTAATGTACTTACAATCCTGAGATAATGCAAAAAAAGCAATAAAAATGTATTCCAACATAATTCCTAATCCAAACGTGCAAAATGTCTAAAAAAAAGCCTGTGATTTTGAATAAATGTGAGTTTAACTAGATACAGTTGTTTTTCTATGGTTTGCAAATACAAAATTTATGTTTAACTCAATATGACTGTATACTGTAACACTCAATATGACAGTTATGTAAACATAACTCCTACACCACACATGAGAAATGGCTTATAATGCCTGAAATAATGCATCTGTGGGAGTTTTACTCGAGACATATGCTTTTTTAAATCTTGCAAATGCAAAAAGTTGTTTTTTACTCAATATGACTGTAATGTTCTTAGAATCCTGAGATAATGCGAAAAAAGCAATAAACATGTATTCAAACATAACTTCTAAACACCACATGCAAAATAGCTAATAATGCCTGGAGATATGTATTTTCGTTACATGTACTAGAAAAATGAACTTTTGTAAGGTTTGCAAAGACACAAATTAGTTTTTTTATTCAATATAACAGTATAACTGTCATACTAAATATGAAAGGTTTATAATCATAACTCCAAAACCAAACATGAAATTTCTCTAAAAAAAAAGCCTGTAATATTGAATTTATATGAGTTTTACCAGAATCAGGTATTTTGGAAAGAATCACAACTACAAAAAATAGGTTTTACTGGCCTCATATTGGTCACACTCAAAATGACAAATTTGAAACATAACTCCAAAAGTAGAAATGTAAAATGTCTTATAATGCTTGAAGAAATGTATCTTTGAGAGTTTTTCTTGAAAAAAGACATTTGGTAAGGTTTGCAAAAACAAAAAGTATTTTTTTACTAAATTTGACAGTAATGTACTTAGAATCCTGAGATAATGCGAAAAAAGCAATAAAAATGTATTCCAACATAATTCCTAATCCAAACGAGCAAAATGTCTAAAAATGCCTGTGATTTTGAATAAATGTGAGTTTCACTAGATACAGTTGTTTTTCTATGGTTTGCAAATATAAAAATGAGGTTTTACTCAATATGACTGTATACTGTAACACTCAATATGACAGTTATGTAAACATAACTCCTACACCACACATGAAAAATGGCTTATAATGCCTGAAATAATGCATCTTTGGGAGTTTTACTCGAGACATATGCTTTTTTAAATCTTGCAAATGCAAAAAGTTGTTTTTTACTCAATATGACTGTAATGTTCTTAGAATCCTGAGATAATGCGAAAAAAGCAATACAAATGTATTCAAAGATAACTTCTAAACACCACATGCAAAATAGCTAATAATGCCTAGAGATATGTATTTTCGTTACATGTACTAGAAAAATGATCTTTTGTAAGGTTTGCAAAGACACAAATTAGTTTTTTATTCAATATAACAGTATAACTGTCATACTAAATATGAAAGGTTTATAATCATAACTCCAAAACCAAACATGAAATTTCTCTAAAAAAAAGCCTGTAATATTGAATTTATGTGAGTTTTACCAGAATCAGGTATTTTGGAAAGAATCACAACTACAAAAATTAGGTTTTACTGGCCTCTTATTGGTCACACTCAAAATGACAATTTTGAAACATAACTCCAAAAGCAGAAATGCAAAATGTCTAATAATGCCTGAAGAAATGTATCTTTGAGAATTTTTCTGGAAAAAAAACATTTGGTAAGGTTTGCAAAAACAAAAAGTATTTTTTTACTAAATTAGACAGTAATGTACTTAGAATCCTGAGATAATGCGAAAAAAGCAATAAAAATGTATTCCAACATAATTCCTAATCCAAACGAGCAAAATGTCTAAAAATGCCTGTGATTTTGAATAAATGTGAGTTTCACTAGATACAGTTGTTTTTCTATGGTTTGCAAATATAAAAATGAGGTTTTACTCAATATGACTGTATACTGTAACACTCAATATGACAGTTATGTAAACATAACTCCTACACCTCACATGAAAAATGGCTTATAATGCCTGAAATAATGCATTATTAGACATTTTGCATTTCTACTTTTGGAGTTATGTTTCAAAATTGTCATTTTGAGTGTGACCAATATGAGGCCAGTAAAACCTAATTTTTGTAGTTGTGATTCTTTCCAAAATACCTGATTCTGGTAAAACTCACATAAATTCAATATTACAGGCTTTATTTTAGAGAAATTTCATGTTTGGTTTTGGAGTTATGATTATAAACCTTTCATATTTAGTATGACAGTTATACAGTTATATTGAATAAAAAAACTAATTTGCGTCTTTGCAAACCTTACAAAAGACAATTTTTCTAGTACATGTAACGAAAATACATATCTCTAGGCATTATTAGCTATTTTGCATGTGTTGTTTAGAAGTTATGTTTGAATACATTTTAATTGCTTTTTTCGCATTATCTCAGGATTCTAAGAACATTACAGTCATATTGAGTAAAAAACAACTTTTTGCATTTGCAAGATTTAAAAAAGCATATGTCAAAAGTAAAACTCCCAAAGATATATTATTTCAGGCATTATAAGCCATTTTTCATGTCTGGTGTAGGAGTTACAGTATGTTTACATAACTGTCATATTGAGTGTTACAGTACACAGTCATATTGAGTAAAACCTCATTTTTTATATTTGCAAACCATAGAAAAACAACTGTATCTAGTGAAACTCACATTTATTCAATATCACAGGCATTTTTAGACATTTTGCACGTTTGGATTAGGAATTATGTTGGAATACATTTTTATTGCTTTTTTTGCATTATCTCAGGATTCTAAGTACATTACTGTCAAATTTAGTAAAAAATTACTTTTTGTTTTTGGAAACCTTACCAAATGTTTTTTTTCCAGTAAAAATCTCAAAGATACATTTCTTCAGGCATTATTAGACATTTTGCATTTCTACTTTTGGAGTTATGTTTCAAAATTGTCATTTTGAGTGTGACCAATATGAGGCCGGTAAAACCTAATTTTTGTAGTCGTGATTCTTTCCAAAATAACTGATTCTGGTAAAACTCACATAAATTCAATATTACAGGCTTTTTTTTTAGAGAAATTTCATGTTTGGTTTTGGAGTTACGATTATAAACCTTTCATATTTAGTATGACATTTATACTGTTATATTGAATAAAAATACTAATTTGTGTCTTTGCAAACCTTACAAAAGATCATTTTTCTAGTACAAGTAACGAGAATACATATCTCCAGGCATTATTAGCTATTTTGCATGTGGTGTTTAGAAGTTATGTTTGAATACATTTGTATTGCTTTTTTCGCATTATCTCAGGATTCTAAGAACATTACAGTCATATTGAGTAAAAAACAACTTTTTGCATTTGCAAGATTTAAAAAAGCATATGTCTCGAGTAAAACTCCCAAAGATATATTATTTCATGCATTATAAGCCATTTTTCATGTCTGGTGTAGGAGTTATGTTCAAATAACTGTCATGTTGAGTGTTACAGTATACAGTCATATTCAGTAAAACCTAATTTTTGTATTTACAAACCATAGAAAAACAACTGTATCTAGGAAAACTCACATGTATTCAATATCACAGGCATTTTTAGACATTTTGCACGTTTGGATTAGGAATTATGTTGGAATACATTTTTATTGCTTTTTTCGCATTATCTCAGGATTCTAAGTACATTACTGTCAAATTGAGTAAAACATTACTTTTTGTTTTTGCAAACCCTACCAAATGTTTTTTTTTCAGGAAAACTCTCTAAGATGCTAGTTTTCAGGCATTATTAGACATTTTGCATGTATATTTTTGGAGTTATGTTTAAAAAACTGACATTTTGAGTTTGACCAATATGAGGCCAGTAAAACCTGATTTTTGTATTTGTGAACCTTTCCAAAATACCTGATTCCGGTAAAACTCACATAAATTCAATATTACAGGCTTTTTAAGACAAATTTCATGTTTGGTTTTGGAGTTAAGATTATAAACCTTTCATATTTAATATGACAGTTATACTGTTATATTGAATAAAAAACTAACTTGTGTCTTTGTGAACCTCACAAAAGATCATTTTT
Organism: Nerophis ophidion; assembly: GCF_033978795.1. Taxonomy (NCBI): domain Eukaryota; kingdom Metazoa; phylum Chordata; class Actinopteri; order Syngnathiformes; family Syngnathidae; genus Nerophis; species Nerophis ophidion. Next base: position 41,190,553 of record NC_084617.1, read on the forward strand.
GTAGTACAACTAACAAAAATACATATTTCTAGGCATTATTAGCCATTTTGCATGTGTTGTTTAGAAGTTATGTTTGAATACATTTTTATTGCTTTTTTCGCATTATCTCAGGATTGTAAGACTATTATAGTCATATTGAGTAAAAAAATAATTTTTGCATTTGCAAGATTTAAAAAAGCATATGTTTCGAATAAAACTTCAAAAGATGCATTATTTCAGGCATTATTAGCCATTTTTCATGTGTGGTGTAGGAGTTATGTTTAAATAACTGTCATATTGAGTATTACAATATACAGTCATATTGAGTAAAACCTAATTTTTGTATTTGCAAACCATAGAAAAACAACTGTATCTAGTAAAACTCACAAGTATTTAATATTACAGGCATTTTTAGACAATTTGTACGTTTGGATTAGAAATCATGTTGGAATACATTTTTATTGCTTTTTTCGCATTATCTCAGGAATCTAAGTACATTACTGTCAAATTGAGTAAAAAAAATACTTTTTGTTTATGCAAACCCTACCAAATGTTTTTTTTCAAGAAAACTCTCAAAGATGCATTTCTTCAGGCATTATTAGAAATTTTTCATGTGTATTTTTGGAGTTATGTTTCAAAAACTGAAATTTTGAGTTTGACAAATATTATGCCAGTAAAACCTGATTTTTGTATTTGTGTACCTTTCCAAAATACCTTATTCCGGTAAAACTCACATAATTTCAATATTACAAGTTTTTAAGACACATTTCATGTTTGGTTTTGGAGTTATGATTATAAACCTTTCATATTTAGTACTGTTATATTGAATACAAAAACTAACTTTTGTCTTTGTGAACCTCACAAAAGATCATTTTTCTAGTACAACTAACAAAAATACATACCTCTAGGCATTATTAGCCATTTTGCATGTGTTGTTTGGAAGTTATGTTTGAATACATTTTCATTGCTTTTTTCGCATTACCTCAGGACTGTAAGACTTTTATAGTCATATTGAGTAAAAAACTACTTTTTGCATTTGCAAGATTTAATAAAGCATATGTGTCGAGTAAAACTCCCGAAGATGCATTATTTCAGTAATTATTAGCCATTTTTCATGTGTGGTCTAGGAGTTATGTTTAAATAACTGTCATATTGAGTGTTACAGTATCCAGTCATATTCAGTAAAACGTAATTTTTGTATTTGCAAACCATAGAAAAACAACTGTATCTAGGAAAACTCACATGTATTCAATCTCACAGGCATTTTTAGACAATTTGCACGTTTAGATTAGGAATCATGTTGGAATACATTTTTATTGATTTTTTCGCATTATCTCAGGATTCTAAGTACATTACTGTCAAATTGAGTAAAAAAAATACTTTTTGTTTTTGCAAACCCTACCAAATGTTTTTTTTTTTTTTTAAGGAAAATTTTCAAAAATGCATTTCTTCAGGCATTATTAGACATTTTGCATGTGTATTTTTGGAGGTATGTTTCAAAAACTGAAATTTTGAGTTTGACAAATGTGAGGCCAGTAAAACCTGATTTTTGTATTTGTGTACCTTTCCAAAATACCTGATTCCGGTAAAACTCACATAAATTCAATATTACAGGCTTTTTTAGACAAATTTCATGTTTGGTTTTGGAGTTATGATTATACACCTTTCATATTTAGTATGACGGATATACTGTTATATTGAATACAAAACTAACTTGTGTCTTTGTGAACCTCACAAAAGATCATTTTTGTAGTACAACTAACAAAAATACATATCTCTAGGCATTATTAGCCATTTTGCATGTGTTGTTTAGAAGTTATGTTTGAATACATTTTTATTGCTTTTTTCGAATTATTTCAGGATTGTAACACTATTATAGTCATATTGCGTAAAAAAATAATTTTTGCATTTGCAAGATTTAAAAAATCATTTGTTTCGAATAAAACTCCAAAAGATGCATTATTTCGGGCATTATTAGCCATTTTTCATGTCTGGTGTAGGAGTTATGTTTAAATAACTGTCATATTGAGTGTTACAGTATACAGTCATATTGAGTAAAACCTCATATGTGTATTTGCAAACCATAGAAAAACAACTGTATCTAGTAAAACTAACATGTATACAATATTACAGGCACTTTTAGACAATTTGCACGTTTAGATTAGGAATCATGTTGGAACACATTTTTATTGCTTTTTTCGCATTATCTCAGGATTCTAAGTACATTACTGTCAAATTAAAGTAAAAAAAATACTTTTTGTTTTTGCAAACCCTACCAAATGTGTTTTTTCAGGAAAACTCTCAAAGATGCATTTCTTCAGGCATTATTAGACATTTTGCATGTGTATTTTTGGAGTTATGTTTCAAAAACTGAAATTTTGAGTTTGAAAAATATGAGGCCAGTAAAGCCTGATTTTTGTAATTGTGAACCTTTCCAAAATACCTGATTCCGGTAAAACTCACATAAATTCAATATTACAGGCTTTTTAAGACACATTTCATGTTTGGTTTTGGAGTTATGATTATAAACCTTTCATATTTAGTACTGTTATATTAAATAAATAAACTAACTTGTGTCTTTGTGAACCTCACAAAAGATCATTTTTCTAGTACAACTAACAAAAATACACATCTTTAGGCATTATTAGCCATTTTGCATGTGTTGTTTAAAAGTTATGTTTGAATACATTTTTATTGCTTTTTTCGCATTATCTCAGGATTGTAAGACTATTATATAGTCATATTGAGTAAAAAACTACTTTTTGCATTTGCAAGATTTAAAAAAGCATATGTTTTGAGTAAAACTCCCAAAGATGCATTATTTCAGGCATTATTAGCCGGTTTCCATGCATGGTGTAGGAGTTATGTTTAAATAACTGTCATAATGTGTTACAGTATACAGTCATATTGAGTAATACCTCATTTTTGTATTTGCAAACCATAGAAAAACAACTGTATCTATTAAAACTCACATGTATTCAATATCACAGGCACTTTTAGACATTTTGCACGTTTGGATTAGGAATTATGTTGGAAGATAAATTTCTTCAGGCATTATTAGACATTTTGCATATATATTTTTGGAGTTATGTTTCGAAAACTGTCATTTTGAGTGTGACCAATATGAGGCCAGTAAAACCTAATTTCTGTATTTGTGAACCTTTCCAAAATACCTGATTCTGCTGAAACTCACATAAATTCAATATTACATGCTTTTTTAGAGAAATTTCATGTGTGGTTTTGGAGTTATGATTATTAACTTTTCATATTTAGAATGGCAGTTACTGTTATATTGAATAAAAAAAACTAACTTGTGTCTTTGCAAACCTTACAACAGATATTTTTTCTTGTACAACTAACGAAAATACATATCTCTAGGCATTATTAGCCATTTTGCATGTGTTGTTTGGAAGTTATGTTTGAATACATTTTTATTGCTTTTTTTGCATTATCTCACGATTCTAAGAACATTATAGTCATATTGAGTAAAAAACTACTTTTTGCATTTTCAAGTTTTAAAAAGCATTTAACTCCCAAAGATGCATTATTTCAGGCATTATAAACCATTTTTCATGTGTGGTGTAGGAGTTATGTTTAAATAACTGTCATATTGAGTGTTACAGTATACATCCATATTGAGTAAAACCTGAATTTTGTATTTGCAAACCATAGAAAAACAACTGTATCTAGTAAAACTCACATTTATTTAATATCACAGCCATTTTTAGACATTTTCCACGTTTGGATTAGGAATTATGTTGGAATAGGGACGGCGTGGCGCAGTGGAAGAGTGGCCGTGCGCAACCCGCGGGACGCTGGTTCAATCCCAACCTAGTACCAACCTCGTCATGTTCGTTGTGTCCTGAACACTTCACCCTTGTTCCTTATGGGTGCTGGTTAGCGCCTTGCATGGCAGCTCCCTCCATCAGTGTGTGAAATTGTGTGTGAATGGGTAAATGCAGTAGTGTCAAGCGCTTTGAGTACCTTGAAGGTAGAAAAGCACTATACAATTACAACCCAGAGAATACATTTGTATTGCTCTTTTTGCATTATCTCAGGATTTTAAGTACATTACTGTCAAATTGGGTAAAACATTTCTTTTTGTTTTTGCACACTTTACAGAATGTTTTTTTTTCCAGTAAAACTCACAATGATACATTTCTTCAGGCATTTTTTTGTAATTTTGCATGTGTATTTTTGGAGATATGGTTCAAAAACTGTCTTATTGAGTGTGACCAATGTGAGGCCAGTAAAACCAAATGTTTGTATTTTTGAATCTTTCCAAAATACCTAATTCAGGTAAAACTCACAGAAAATCAATATTACAGGCTTTTTTAGACGGATTTCATGTTTGGTTTTGGAGTTATGTTTATGAACCTTTCATATTTAGTATGACAGTTATACTGTTATATTGAATAAAAAAAAATGGTACCTTTGCAAACACTGTAAAAATAAATTCTGTAAAAAAGACGGTCATTTACTGGCAGCTACGGCTGCCAAACAAAAACCATAAAATTAAAGTAAAACATTGTAAACCAAATAATGATCAAAAATATTATATTTACAGAAATTTTCATGAAACGTTGTGGGGAGAAATATCGTAATTTTACAGATTTTTACTAAATTATTAAGATCAACCACCTTTAATAAAGTGACGATGCAAACAGTTCTGCAGAAAAATACCTTTATTCTTCAGAGTTCTTCCAAATTATTACGATCAACCACCTTTAGTGAAGTGACAATGCTGGCGGTTCCACAGAAAACTACCATTGTTTAACATATTTTTTTCTGAATTGTTAGGATCAGGGGTGTCTCATGCACTTAACCAGGGGGCCACTGGATGCAGGAAATTGATACAAAATAGGTTAACCTTGCATGAATGGCTATCCCACCCTAGCAACATATTTACCATTCCACCGCGAGAATTTCACTGACCCTCACGTAGGGTTGAGTCAATGCTTTACCGGGCGAATATGACACGTAGTACCGTGGTGGGTGTTTTTGAACGCTCATTAACCAAATCACCAGCGTGCCAATTGAGGCATGTGATGTGCACGGTTTTGTTGTGCATATGAAAAGGGACTGCAAGATATACTTGGTCAACAGCCACACAGGTCACAGTGACGGTGGCTGTACAAACAACTTTAACACTGTTACAAATATGCACCACACTGTGAAACCACATCGAACAAGAATGATAAACACATTTCAGGAAAACATCCTCAGTGTATCCATCCATCCATCCATCCATCCATCATCTTCCGCTTATCCGAGGTCGGGTCGCGGGGGCAACAGCCTAAGCAGGGAAACCCAGACTTCCCTCTCCCCAGCCACTTCGTCTAGCTCTTCCCGGGGGATCCCGAGGCGTTCCCAGGCCAGCCGGGAGACATAGTCTTCCCAACGTGTCCTGGGTCTTCCCCGTGGCCTCCTACCGGTTGGACGTGCCCTAAACACCTCCCTAGGGAGGCGTTCGGGTGGCATCCTGACCAGATGCCCGAACCACCTCATCCGGCTCCTCTCGATGTGAAGGAGCAGCGGCTTTACTTTGAGTTCCTCCCGGATGGCAGAGCTTCTCACCCTATCTCTAAGGGAGAGCCCCGCCACACGGCGGAGGAAACTCATTTCGGCCGCTTGTACCCGTGATCTTATCCTTTCGGTCATGACCCAAAGCTCATGACCATAGGTGAGGATGGGAACGTAGATCGACCGGTAAATTGAGAGCTTTACCTTCCGGCTCAGCTCCTTCTTCACCACAACGGACCGGTACAACGTCCGCATTACTGAAGACGCCGCACCGACCCGCCTGTCGATCTCACGATCCACTCTTCCCTCACTCGTGAACAAGACTCCTAGGTACTTGAACTCCTCCACTTGGGGCAGGGTCTCCTCCCCAACCCGGAGATGGCACTCCACCCTTTTCCGGGCGAGAACCATGGACTCGGACTTGGAGGTGCTGATTCTCATTCCGGTCGCTTCACACTCGGCTGCGAAACGATCCAGCGAGAGCTGAAGATCCCGGTCAGATGAAGCCATCAGGACCACATCATCTGCAAAAAGCAGAGACCTAATCCTGCGGTTACCAAACCGGAACCCCTCAACGCCTTGACTGCGCCTAGAAATTCTGTCCATAAAAGTTATGAACAGAATCGGTGACAAAGGACAGCCTTGGCGGAGTCCAACCCTCACTGGAAATGTGTTCGACTTACTGCCGGCAATGCGGACCAAGCTCTGGCACTGATCGTACAGGGAACGGACCGCCACAATAAGACAGTCCGATACCCCATACTCTCTGAGCACTCCCCACAGGACTTCCCGAGGGACACGGTCGAATGCCTTCTCCAAGTCCACAAAGCACATGTAGACTGGTTGGGCAAACTCCCATGCACCCTCAAGAACCCTGCCGAGAGTATAGAGCTGGTCCACAGTTCCACGACCAGGACGAAAACCACACTGTTCCTCCTGAATCCGAGGTTCGACTATCCGGCGTAGTCTCCTCTCCAGTACACCTGAATATACCTTACCGGGAAGGCTGAGGAGTGTGATCCCATGATAGTTGGAACACACCCTCCGTTCCCCCTTCTTAAAGAGAGGGACCACCACCCCGGTCTGCCAATCCAGAGGTACCGCCCCCGATGTCCACGCGATGCTGCAGAGTCTTGTCAACCAAGACAGCCCCACAGCATCCAGAGCCTTAAGGAACTCCGGGCGGATCTCGTCCACCCCTGGGGCCTTGCCACCGAGGAGCTTTTTAACTACCTCAGCGACCTCAGCCCCAGAAATAGGAGAGACCACCACAGATTCCCCAGGCACTGCTTCCTCATAGGAAGACGTGTTGGTGGGATTGAGGAGGTCTTCGAAGTATTCCTTCCACCTATCCACAACATCCGCAGTCGAGGTCAGCAGAACACCATCCGCACCATACACGGTGTTGATAGTGCACTGCTTCCCCTTCCTGAGGCGGCGGACGGTGGTCCAGAATCGCTTCGAAGCCGTCCGGAAGTCGTTTTCCATGGCTTCCCCGAACTCTTCCCATGTCCGAGTTTTTGCCTCCGCGACCGCTGAAGCTGCACACCGCTTGGCCTGTCGGTACCTGTCCACTGCCTCCGGAGTCCTATGAGCCAAAAGGACCCGATAGGACTCCTTCTTCAGCTTGACGGCATCCCTCACCGCTGGTGTCCACCAAGGGGTTTTAGGATTGCCGCCCCGACAGGCACCAACTACCTTGCGGCCACAGCTCCGATCTGCCGCCTCGACAATAGAGGTGCGGAACATGGTCCACTCGGACTCAATGTCCAGCACCTCCCTCGTGACATGTTCAAAGTTCTTCCGGAGGTGGGAATTGAAACTTTGTCTGACAGGAGACTCTGCCAGACGTTCCCAGCAGACCCTCACAATGCGTTTGGGCCTCCCAGGTCTGTCCGGCATCCTCCCCCACCATCGCAGCCAACTCACCACCAGGTGGTGATCGGTAGAAAGCTCCGCCCCTCTCTTCACCCGAGTGTCCATAACATGAGGCCGCAAATCCGATGACACAACTACAAAGTCGATCATGGAACTGCGGCCTAGGGTGTCCTGGTGCCAAGTGCACATATGGACACCCTTATGTTTGAACATGGTGTTTGTTATGGACAAACTGTGACGAGCACAAAAGTCCAATAACAAAACACCACTCGGGTTCAGATCCGGGCGGCCATTCTTCCCAATCACGCCTCTCCAGGTTTCACTGTCGTTGCCAACGTGAGCGTTGAAGTCTCCCAGTAGGACAAGGGAATCACCCGGGGGAGCAGTTTCCAGTACTCCCTCGAGCGTTCCCAAAAAGGGTGGGTACTCTGAACTGCTGTTTGGTGCATAAGCACAAACAACAGTCAGGACCCGTCCCCCCACCCGAAGGCGGAGGGAGGCTACCCTTTCGTCCACCGGGTTGAACTCCAACGTACAGGCTTTGAGCCAGGGAGAAACAAGAATTGCCACCCCAGCCCGTCGCCTCTCACTGCCGGCAACGCCAGAGTGGAAGAGGGTCCAATCCCTCTCGAGAGAAGTGGTTCCAGAGCCCTTGCTGTGCGTCGAAGTGAGTCCGACTATATCCAGCCGGAATTTCTCGACTTCGCGCACTAGCTCAGGCTCTTTCCCCCCCAGTGACGTGACGTTCCACGTCCCAAGAGCTAGGTTCTGTAGCCGAGGATCGGACCGCCAAGTGCCCTGCCTTCGGCTGTCGCCCAGATCACAATGCACCTGACCTCTATGGCCCCTGCTATGGGTGGTGAGCCCATTGGAGGGGGGACCCACGTTGCCTCTTCGGGCTGTGCCCGGCCGGGCCCCATGGGAACTGGCCCGGCCACCAGGCGCTCGCCATCGTGCCCCACCTCCGGGCCTGGCTCCAGAGGGGGGCCCCGGTGACCCGCGTCCGGGCGAGGGAAATCTAGGTCCATGATGTTTCTTCTTCATAAAGGTCTTCGAGCTGCTCTTTGTCTGATCCCTCACCTAGAACCTGTTTGCCTTGGGAGACCCTACCAGGGGGCTTTATGCCCCCGGACAACATAGCTCCTAGGATCATTGGGACACGCAAACTCCTCTACCACGATAAGGTTGCAGCTCAGAGAGTAATAAAACATAAAAACAACATAACAAATACCCAGAAGCGCATGCAGCGCTGACTCTGAACCCCGCGCCCCAAAACATCACCGCCCCCCTCCGTACGTTGGTTGAGGTGGGCGAGGTTAGGTAGTGGGGTTGTATATTGTAACACATGGAATTCTAGGTATTGTTTCTGTTGTGTTAATGTTGTGTTACGGTGACGATGTTTTCCTGAAATGTGTTTGTCATTCTTGTTTGATGTTGCTCCACAGTGTGGCGCATATTTGTAACATTGTTAAAGTTGTTTGTACGGCCAACGTCAGTGTGATCTGTATGGCTGTTGACTGTTGATTAAGAATGTCTAGCAGTATTTCATGTATGTCATATTACAGTTTGAGCATAAACCTTTTATAAGAGGCTACACATATTTTTCGACTTCAATGTGAAAATACACATAAATCTTTAAAAAAATTGATTTACCTTAAAATTACATATAAAACTGTTTGATTGTTAGTATGGACAAATACTTTTGTATAACAAGTTACATATTTAATTAAAAATAATTACTGTAATTTTACATGCAATTGAAAGTAATTTGAGAAAACAGAAAATAATATGTATAATTAATTTGGTATTTTTCTGTAAAAAAATTAGGAATATACATAGATTGTCATTAATGGCATATCACTTAAAATAACAGGCGGTTTGTTTATTTACAGATAATGTCTTCAATTCTACAGTTTTATAACCTATTTAAAAAAAATGAAAAATTACAGTAGAAATTTAGAGTAAACTAACCATAAAAATCAGATTTTTTTTTTACAGTGAACCCTACAAAAGATAATTTTTTGCTACAACTAACAAAGATACAAATCTCTAGGCATTATATTGAGTGTTACAGTATACAGTCATATTGAGTAAAACCTAATTTTTGTATTTGCAAACCCTAGAAAAGCAAAACTATTTAGTAAAACTCACATGGATTCAATATCACAGGCATTTTTAGACAATTTGCACGTTTGGATTAGGAATTATGTTGGAATACATTTTTATTTCTCTTTTTGCATTATCTCAGGATTTTAAGTACATTACCGTCAAATTGGGTAAAAAATTTATTTTTGTTTTTACAAACCTTACAAAAGGTTTTTTTTCCAGTAAAACTCACATAGATACATTTTTTCAGGCATTTTTTTGTAATTTTGCATGTGTATTTTTGGAAATATGGTTCAAAAACTGTCTTATTGAGTGTGACCAATGTGAGGCCAGTAAAACCACATTTTTGTATTTGTGAACCTTTCCAAAATACCTAATTCAGGTAAAACTCACATAAAGTCAATATGACAGGCTTTTTTAGACAGATTTCATGTTTGGTTTTGGAGTTATGTTTATGAACCTTTCATATGTATTATGACAGTTATACTGTTATATTGAATTAAAAAAAAACTTGTATCTTTGCAAACACTCTAAAATAAATTCTGTAAAAAAAATTTCATTTACTGGCAGCTACGGCTGCCAAACAAAAACCATAAATTTAAAGTAAAACATTGTAAACCAAATAATGATCAAAAACATTATATTTACAGAAATTTTCATGAAACATTTTGGGGAGAAATATCGTAACAGATTTACAGATTTTTACTAAATTATTAAAATCAACCACCTTTCATAAAGTGACCATGAAACCAGTTCTGCAGAAAAATACCTTTATTCTTCAGAGTGTATCCAAATTATTACGATCAACCACCTTTAGTGAAGTGACAATGCTGGAGGTTCCACAGAAAAATACCTTTGTTAAACAGATTTTTTCTGAATTGTTGGGATGAGGGATATCAATCACTTTACCAGGGGGCCACTGGATGCAGGAAATTGATGCAAAGTGGGTTAACCTTGCATGAATCGCTATCCCAACCTAGCAACATACTTACCAATCCCATCATCATATAGGATTGACTCAAAGTTAGGCCGGGGGAATATGGTGGGTTTTTTGTACACTCATTCACCAAAACATCAGCGTGCCAAATGAGGCATGTGACGTGCACGGTACTGCTGTGCATATGACAGTGACTGCAAGATATATTTGGTCAACAGCCACACAGGTCACACTGACGGTGGCTGTAGAAAAAACTTTAACACTGTTACAAATATGCACCACACTGTGAACCCACATCGAACAAGAATGATAAACACATTTCAGGAAAACATCTTCACTGTAATAAAAAATAAACACAACATAACAAATACCCACAAACCCATGCAGCGCTGACTCTTCCGGTCTACACCCCTGCTCCCACCCAACTCTGCGCCCCAAAACATCACCGCCCCCCTCCGTGCGTTGGTTGAGGTGGGCGGGGTTAGGTGGTGGGGGTGTATATTGTAACACATGTAATTCTCTGTTGTGTTAATATTGTGTTACGGTGAAGATGTTCTCCTGAAATGTGTTTGTCATTCTTGTTTGATGTGGCTCCACAGTGTGGCGCATATTTGTAACATTGTTAAAGTTGTTTGTATGGCCACCGTCAGTGTGATCTGTAAGGCTGTTGACTGTATATTAAGTATGTCTTGCAGTCACTCATGTATGTCATATTACGGGGAATAAAATGTAATTGTTAGTTTGGGCATAAACCTCTAATAAGAGGCTGCATATATTTTTCGACTTCAATGTGAAAATACACATACATATTAAAAGAAAATTGATTTACCTTAAAATTACTTTTAAAACTGTTAGATTTTTAGTATGGACAAATACTTTTATATAACAAGCTACATGTTTAATTAAAGTTAATTACTGTAATTTTACATGAAATTGAAAGTAATTTGAGAAAACAAAATAATATGTATAATTAATTTGGTATTTTTCTGTAAAAAAATAGGAATATACATAGTTTTTCATTAATGGCATATTACTTAAAATAACAGGTGGTTTGTTTATTTACAGATAATGTCTTCAATTCTACAGTTTTATAACCTATTTAAAAAAATTGAAAAATCACAGTAGAAATTTAGAGTAAACTAACCATAAAAATCAGATTTTTTTTTTACAGTGAACCCTACAAAAGATAATTTTTGCTACAACTAACAAAGATACAAATCTCTAGGCATTAGTAGCCGTTTTGCATGTGTTGTTTAAAAGTTGTGTTTGAAAACATTTTTATTGCTTTTTTCGCATTATCTCAGGATTCTAAGATTATTATTGTCATATTGAGTAAAACAACTATTTTTTTGCATTGCAAAGATTTAAAAAAGCAATCGTTTCGAGTAAAACTCCCAAAGATGCATTATTTCAGGCATTATTAGCCATTTTTCATGTGTGGTGTAGGAGTTATATTTAAATAACTGTCATATTGAGTGTTACAGTATACAGTCATATTTAGTAAAACCTAATTTTTGTATTTGCAAACCATAGAAAAGCAACTGTATCTAGTAAAACTCACATAGATTCAATATTACAGGCATTTTTAGACAATTTGGACGTTAGGATTAGGAATTATGTTGGAATACATTTTTGTTGCTCTTTCTGCATTATCTCACAATTTTAAGAACATTACTGTCAAATTGTGTAAAACATTTCTTTTTGTTTTTGCAAACCTAACAAACATTTTTTTTTCCAGTATAACTAACAAGGATACATTTCTTCAGGCAAACATTGTAAACCAACTAATGATCAAAAACATTATATTTACAGAAATTTTCATGAAATGTATCCAGTGAAACTCACACGTATTCAATATCAAAGGCCTTTTTAGACCTTTTGCTTGTTTGGATTAGGAATTATGTTGGAATACGTTTTTATTGCTTTTTTCGCATTATCTCAGGATTCCAAGTACATTACTGTCAAATTTAGTAAAAAATTACTTTTTGTTTTTGCAATCCTTACCAAATGTTTTTTTTTTCCAGAAAAACTCTCAAAGATACATTTCTTCAGGCACTATTAGACATTTTGCATTTCTACTTTTGGAGTTATGTTTCAAAATTAACATTTTGAGTGTGACCAATATGAGCCCAGTAAACCCTAATTTTTGTAGTTGTGATTCTTTCCTAAAATACCTGATTCTGGTAAAAATCACATGAATTTAATATTACAGGCTTTTTTTTTAGAGAAATTTCATGCTTGGTTTTGGAGTTATGATTATAAACCTTTCATATTTTGTATGACAGTTATACTGTTATATTGAATAAAAAAATAAGTTGTGTATTTGCAAATCTTACAAAAGATCATTTTTCTTGTACAACTAACGAAAATACACACGTCCAGGCATTATTAGCCATTTTGCATTAGTTGTTTAGAAGTTATATTTGAATACATTTTTATTGCTTTTTTTGCATTACCTCAGGATTCTAAGAACATTATAGTCATATTGAGTAAAAAACTACTTTTTGCATTTGCAAGATTTAAAAAAGCATTTGTTTCGAGTAAAACTCCCAAAGATGCATTATTTCAGGCATTATTAGCCATTTTTCATGTGTGGTGTAGGAGTTATGTTTACATAACTGTCATATTGAGTGTTACAGTATACAGTCATATTGAGTAAAACTTAAATTTTGTATTTGCAAACCATAGAAAAACAACTGTATCTAGTTAAACTCACATTTATTCAAAATCACAGGCTTTTTTAGACATTTTGCACGTTTGGATTAGGAATTATGTTGGAATACATTTTTATTGCTTTTTTCGCATCTAAGTACATTACTGTCAAACTTAGTAGAAAAATTACTTTTGTTTTTAAAACCTTACCAAATGTTTTTTTTCCAGGAAAACTCTCAAGGTTACATTTCTTCAGGTATTATTAGACATTTTGCATACATATATTTTTGGAGTTATGTTTCAAAAACTGTCATTTTGAGTGTGACCAATATGAGGCCAGTAAAACCTAATTTTTGTAATTGTGATTTTTTCCAAAATACCTGATTCTGGTAAAACTCACGTGAATTCAATATTACAGACTTTTTTTTAGGGAAATTTCATGTTTGGTTTTGGAGTTATGATTATAAACCTTTCATATTAAATATGACAGTTATACTGTTTAATTGAATAAAAAAAACACATTTGTGTATTTGCAAACCTTACAAAATCTAATTTTTCTAGTACAACTAACAAAAACACATATCTCTGGGCATTATTAGCCATTTTGCATTAGTTGTTTGGAAGTTATGTTTGAATACATTTTTATTGCTTTTTTTGCATTACCTCAGGATTCTAAGAACATTATAGTCATATTGAGTAAAAAACTACTTTTTGCATTTGCAAGATTTAAAAAAACATATGTTTCGAGTAAAACTCCCAAAGATGCATTATTTCAGGCATTATTTCGAGTAAAACTCCCAAAGATGCATTATTTCAGGCATTATAAGCCATTTTTCATGTGTGGTGTAGGAGTTATGTTTAAATAACTGTCATATTGAGTGTTGCAGTATACAGTCATATTGAGTAAAACCTAAATTTTGTATTTGCAAACCATAGAAAAACAACTGTATCTAGTGAAACTCACACGTATTCAATATCAAAGGCCTTTTTAGACATTTTTCTCGTTTGGATTAGGAATTATGTTGGAATACGTTTTTATTGCTTTTATTGCATTATCTCAGGATTCCAAGTATATTACTGTCAAATTTAGTAAAAAATTACTTTTTGTTTTTGCAATCCTTACCAAATTTTTTTTTTTCCAGAAAAACTCTCAAAGATACATTTCTTCAGGCATTATTAGACATTTTGCATTTCTACTTTTGGAGTTATGTTTCTAAATTGTCATTTTGAGTGTGACCAATATGAGGCCAGTAAACCCTAATTTTTGTAGTTGTGATTATTTCCTAAAATACCTGATTCTGGTAAAAATCACATTAATTTAATATTACAGGCTTTTTTTTTAGAGAAATTTCATGCTTGGTTTTGGAGTTATGATTATAAACCTTTCATATTTTGTATGACAGTTATACTGTTATATTGAATAAAAAACTAATTTGTGTAATTCCAAACCTTACAAAAGATCATTTTTCTTGTACAACTAACGAAAATACATATGTCTAGGCATTATTAGCCATTTTGCATTAGTTGTTTAGAAGTTATGTTTGAATACATTTTTATTGCTTTTTTTGCATTACCTCAGGATTCTAAGAACATTATAGTCATATTGAGTAAAAAACTACTTCTTGCATTTGCAAGATTTAAAAAAAGCATATGTTTCGAGTAAAACTCCCAAAGATGCATTATTTCAGGCATTAAAAGCCATTTTTCATGTGTGGTGTAGGAGTTATGTTTAAATAACTGTCATATTGAGTGTTACAGTATACAGTCATATTGAGTAAAACCTAAATTTTGTATTTGCAAACCATAGAAAAACAACTGTATCCAGTGAAACTCACACGTATTCAATATCACAGGCCTTTTTAGACATTTTGCTCGTTTGGATTAGGAATTATGTTGGAATACATTTTTATTGCTTTTTTCGCATTATCTCAGGATTCTAAGTACATTCCGGTCAAACTTTGTAGAAAAATTACTTTTGTTTTTGCAAACATTACCAAATGTTTTTATTTTCAGGGAAACTCTCAAAGATACATTTCTTCAGGCATTATTGGACATCTTGCATAAATATTTTTGGAGTTATGTTTCGAAATTGTCATTTTGAGTGTGACCAATATGAGGCCAGTAAAACCTAATTTTTGTAGTTGTAATTCTTTCCACAATACCTGATTCTGGTAAAACTCACATGAATTCAATATTACAGACTTTTTTAGAGAAATTTCATGTTTGGTTTTGGAGTTCTGATTATAAGCATTTCATATTTAGTACGAAAGTTATACTGTTATATTGAATTAAAAAAACTAACTTGTGTCTTTGCAAACCTTACAAAATGTATTTTTTCTTGTACAACCAACGAAAAAACATATCTCTAGGCATTATTAGCCATTTTACATCTGTTGTTTAGAAGTTATGTTTGAATACCTTTTTATTGCTTTTTTCGCATTATCTCAGGATTCTAAGAACATTATAGTCATATTAAGTAAAAACTACTTTTTGCATTAGCAAGATTTAAAAAAGCATAGGTTTCGAGGAAAACTCCCAAAGAGGCATTATTTCAGGCATTATTAGCCATTTTTCATGTTTGGTGTAGGAGTTATGTTTAAATAACTGTCATATTGAGTGTTACAGTATACAGTCATATTGAGTAAAACCTCATTTTTATATTTGCAAACTATAGAAAAACAACGGTATCTAGTAAAACTCACATTTATTCAATATCACAGGCATTTTTAGACATCTAGTACGTTTGGATTAGGAATATGTTGCAATACATTTTTATTGCTTTTTTCGCATTATCTCAGGATTCTAAGTACATTACTGTCAAAAGTAGTAAACAAAATTACTTCTTGTTATTGCAAACCTTAACAAATGTTTTTTTTTCAGGAAAACTCTCAAAGATACATTTCTTTTGGCATTATTAGACATTTTGCATTTCTACTTTTGGAGTTATGTTTCAAAATTGTCATTTTGAGTGTGACCAATATGAGCCCAGTAAAACCTAATTTTTGTAGTTGTGATTCTTTCCAAAATACCTATTCTGGTAAAACTCACATTAATTCAATAGTACAGGCTTTTTTTTAGGGAAATTTCATGATTGGTTTGGAGTTATGATTATAAACATTTCATATTTAGTATGAGTTATACTGTTATATTGAATAAAAAAAACTAACCCGTGTCTTTGCAAACCTTACAAAATATCATTTTTCTAGTACAACTAACGAAAATATGTATCCCTAGGAATTATTAGCCATTTTGGATTTGTTGTTTAGAAATTATGTTGGAATACATTTTTATTGCTTTTTTCGCATTATCTCAGGATTCTAAGTACATTACCGTCAAATTTAGTAAAAAAAAATACTCTTTGTTTTTGCAAACCTTACCAAATGTTTTGATTTTCAGGAAAACTCTCAAAGATACATTTCTTCAGGCATTATTGGACATCTTGCATATATATTTTTGGAGTTATATTTCGAAAACTGTCATTTTGAGTGTGACCAATATGAGGCCAGTAAAACCTAATTTTTGTAGTTGTGATTCTTTCCAAAATACCTGATTCTGGTAAAACTCACATAAATATAATATAACAGGCTTTTTTTTTTGAGAAATTTCATGTTTGGTTTTGGAGTTATGATTATAAACCTTTCATATTTAGTATGACAGTTATACTGTTATATTGAATAAAAAAACTAGTTTGTGTCTTTGCAAACCTTACAAAAGATATTTTTTTCTTGTACAACTAACGAAAATACATATGTCTAGGCATTATTAGCCATTTTGCATGTGTTGTTTAGAAGTTATGTTTGAATACATTTTTATTGCTTTTTTTGCATTACCTCAGGATTCTAAGAACATTACAGTCATATTGAGTAAAAAACTACTTTTTGCATTTGCAAGATTTAAAAAAGCATATGTTTCGAGTAAAACTCCCAAAGATGCATTATTTCAGGCATTATAAGCCATTTTTCATGTGTGGTGTAGGAGTTATGTTTACATAACTGTCATATTGAGTGTTACAGTATACAGTCATATTGAGTAAAACCTAAATTTTGTAATTGCAAACCATAGAAAAACAATTGTATCTAGTGAAACTCACATTTATTCAATATCACAGGCATTTTTAGACATTTTGCACGTTTGGATTAGGAATTATGTTGGAATACATTTTTATTGCTTTTTTCGCATTATCTCAGGATTCTAAGTACATTACTGTCAAACTTAGTAGAAAAATTACTTTTGTTTTTGCAAACCTTACCAAATGTTTTGATTTTCAGGAGAACTCTCAAAGGTACATTTTTTCAGGCATTATTTGACATTTTGCATGTATATTTTTGGAGTTATGTTTCGAAAACTGTCATTTTGAGTGTGACCAATATGAGGCCAGTAAAACCTAGTTTTTGTATTTGTGATTCTTTCCAAAATACCTGATTCTGGTAAAACTCACATAAATTCAATATTACAGGCTTTTTTTGGAGAAATTTCATGTTTGGTTTTGGAGTTATAATTATAAACATTTCATATTTAGTATGACAGTTATACTGTTATATTGAATAAAAAAAACTAACCTGTGTCTTTGCAAACCTTACAAAATATAATTTTTCTAGTACAACTAACGAAATTACGTATATCCAGGCATTATTAGCCATTTTGCATGTGTTGTTTAGAAATTATGTTGGAATACATTTTTATTGCTTTTTTCTTATTATCTCAGGATTCTAAGTACATTACTGTCAAATTTAGTAAAAAGTTACTTTTTGTTTTTGCAAACCTTACCAAATGTTTTGATTGTCAGGAAAACTCTCAAAGATACATTTCTTCAGGCATTATTGGACATCTTGCATATATATTTTAGGAGTTATGTTTCGAAAACTGCAATTTTGAGTGTGACCAATATGAGGCCAGTAAAACCAAATTTTTGTAGTTGTGATTCTTTCCAAAATACTTGATTCTGGTAAAACTCACATGGATTCAATATTGAAGGCTTTTTTTAGAGAAATTTCATGTTTGGTTTTGGAGTTATGATTATAAACCTTTCATATTTAGTATGAAAGGTACTGTTATGTTGAATAAAAAGGTACTGTTATTTTGAATAAAAAAACTAACTTGTGTCTTTGTAAACCTTACAAAAGATCCTTTTTCTAGTACAACTAACGAAAATACATATCTCTAGGCATTATTAGCCATTTTGCATGTGTTGTTTAGAGGTTATGTGTGAAAACATTTTTATTGCTTTTTCGCGTTATCTCAGGATTCAAAGAACATTATAGTCATATTGAGTAAAAAAAAAAAATTGCATTTGCAACATTTAAAAAAGCATATGTTTCGAGTAAAACTCCAAAAGATGCATTATTTCAGAAATTATTAGTCATTTTTCATGTGTGGTCTAGGAATTATGTTTACATAACTTTCATATTGAGTGTTACAGTATACATTCATATTGAATAAAACCTAAATTTTGTATTTGCAAACCATAGAAAAACAACTGTATCTAGTAAAACTCACATTTATTCAATATCAATCAATCAATCAATGTTCACTTATATAGCCCTAAATCACTAGTATCTCAAAGGGCTGCACAAACCACTACGACATCCTCGGTAGGCCCACATAAGGGCAAGGAAAACTCACACCCAGTGGGACATCGGTGACAATAATGACCCAGTGGGACTTCGGTGACAATGAAGACTATGAGAACCTTGGAGAGGGGGAGAGCAATGGATGTCGAGCGGGTCTAACATGATACTGTGAAAGTTCAATCCATAATGGATCCAACACAGTCGCGAGAGTCCAGTCCAAAGCGGATCCAACACAGCAGCGAGAGTCCCGTTCATAGCGGAGCCAACAGGAAACCATCCCAAGCGGAGGCGGATCAGCAGCGCAGAGATGTCCCCAGCCGATACACAGGCAAGCAGTACATGGCCACCGGATCGGACCGGACCCCCTCCACAAGGGAGAGTGGGACATAGAAGAAAAAGAAAAGAAACGGCAGATCAACTTGTCTAAAAAGGGAGTCTATTTAAAGGCTAGAGTATACAAATGAGTTTTAAGGTGAGACTTAAATGCTTCTACTGAGGTGGCATCTCGAATTCGAATTCCAGAGTACTGGAGCCCGAACGGAAAACGTTCTATAGCCCGCAGACTTTTTTTGGGCTTTGGGAATCACTAATAAGCCGGAGTCCTTTGAACGCAGATTTCTTGCCGGGACATATGGTACAATACAATCGGCAAGATAGGATGGAGCTAGACCGTGTAGTATTTTATACGTAAGTAGTAAAACCTTAAAGTCACATCTTAAGTGCACAGGAGGCCAGTGCAAGTGAGTCAGTACAGGCGTAATGTGATCAAACTTTCTTGTTCTTGTCAAAAGTCTAGCAGCCGCATTTTGTACCAACTGTAATCTTTTAATGCTAGACATGGGGAGACCCGAAAATAATACGTTACAGTAATCGAGACGAGACGTAACAAATGCATGGATAATGATCTTGGCGTCTTTAGTGGACAGAATGGAGTGAATTTTAGCGATATTACGGATATGAAAGAAAGCCGTTTTAGTAACGCTTTTAATGTGTGCCTCAAAGGAGAAAGTTGGGTCGAAGATAATACCCAGATTCTTTACCGTGTCGCCTTGTTTAATTGTTTGGTTGTCAAATGTTAGAGTTGTATTATTAAATAGAGTTCGGTGTCTAGCAGGACCGATAGTCAGCATTTCTGTTTTTTTGGCGTTGAGTTGCAAAAAGTTAGCGGACATCCATTGTTTAATTTCATTAGGACACGCCTCCAGCTGACTACAATCCGGCGTGTTGGTCAGCTTTAGGGGCATGTAGAGTTGGGTGTTACCAGCATAACAGTGAAAGCTAATACCGTATTTGCGTATGATGTCACCTAGCGGCAGCATGTAGATGCTGAAGAGTGCAGGGCCAAGGACCGAACCCTGGGGAACTCCACACGTTACCTTAACGTAGTCCGAGGTCACATTGTTATGGGAGACACACTGCATCCTATCAGTAAGATAAGAGTTAAACCAAGACAGGGCTAAGTCTGACATACCAATTCGTGTTTTGATACGTTCTAATAAAATATTATGATCGACGGTATCGAAAGCAGCGCTAAGATCGAGGAGCAGCAACATAGATGACGCATCAGAATCCATCGTTAGCAATAGATCATTAGTCAGTTTTGCGAGGGCTGTCTCCTTGGAGTGATTTGCCCTGTAACCGGATTGAAAGGTTTCACATGGATTGTTAGACACTAAGTGTTCATTTAACTGCTCCGCAACAATTTTTTCGAGGATTTTTGAAATAAAGGGAAGGTGAGACACCGGTCGGTAGTTTACCATGAGGTCAGGATCGACGTTAGGGGGCATAGCTCGGTTGGTAGAGTGGCCGTGCCAGCAACTTGAGGGTTGCAGGTTCGATTCCCGCTTCCGCCATCCTAGTCACTGCCGTTGTGTCCTTGGGCAAGACACTTTACCCACCTGCTCCCAGTGCCACCCACACTGGTTTAAATGTAACTTAGATATTGGGTTTCACTATGTAAAGCGCTTTGAGTCACTAGAGAAAAGCGCTATATAAATATAATTCAATTAAAAAAAAAAAAAAAGTTAGGTCTTTTAAGAAGAGGATGAATAACCGCTTTTTTGAATGCTAGGGGAACAGTGCCCGAGGAGAGTGATAAGTTTATAATATTTAGCACTGATGGACCTAATAATACAAAGAGCTCCTTGATCAGTTTCCCAGGAAGAGGGTCAAGTAAACATGTTGTTTGTTTTATTCCATTTACACGTTGTAACAATTCCTCTAATGTTATTTCCTCAAAACGAGAGAAACTATTTTGGGGGGCAGTATCCGCCGTATATACCATTGTGTCAGTGTTAATAGAACCCCGTTGTAGCTGGGACCCATTGTCTTTAATCTCCTTTCTAATGACTTCAATTTTCTTACTAAAGAATTGCATAAAGTCATCAGCTGAGTGGGTTGAGCTACTGGAAGGGGTCCCTTGTTGGGTTAGCGATGCTACCGTACTAAACAAAAATTTAGGATAGTTTTTATTACGGTGGATGAGATTTGAGTAATATTTAGCTTTAGCTAAGGTAAGCATGCGTTTATAAGTTATTAAACCATCACTCCATGCTTGATGGTGCACCTCAAGTTTAGTCGTGCGCCATTTGCGTTCCAGCTTTCTACGTAATAATTTCTGAGCTCTAGTTTCTTCTGTAAACCACGGGGTGTGCTTTTTTGGAGCCTTTTTTAACTTTAGCGGTGCTATGTTATCAATAGTTTCGCGCAGGGCGTCGTTAAAGTTGTTAGTGAGGTTATCAATAGAGCCCGCATACTTTGGGAATGGTGCCATTACCGAGGGCAGTAGGTCAGCAAGAGTTGTCGTTGTGGCCGTATTAATGTCGCGGCTGCTATAGCAGTTATTATTATTATTAGTTTGACGAACATGCGTCTGAACCTCGAATTTTATAAGGTAATGATCGGACAATACTTTAGTATACGGGAGTATCGTAACTTTGGAAACGGTGATACCCCGTTGCGATGCTTGGGTTCATTTATTATTTGTGTGAGACCACAGCTATCAATTATAGTCTGGAGCGCTACGCACGGTGGGTCCGATGGGGTATTCATATGGATATTAAAGTCCCCCATTATGATTATATTATCGGCGTGTGTCACTAGATCAGCAACGAACTCCGAAAATTCATTGATAAAGTCCGAATAGGGCCCTGGGGGGCGGTAGATAACAGCCAGGTGTAGAGGGAGCGATGTGACAGACCTCATAGTAAGCACCTCAAACGATTTATATTTATTATTTATGTTAGGACTAAGGTTAAAGTTTTCGTTGTATATTAGTGCGACCCCTCCACCCCTTTTAAGCGGACGGGCAATATGCGCATGTGTAAAGTTAGGAGGACATGCCTTATTTAGCGCAAAAAAGTCGTTTGGTTTAAGCCAGGTTTCGCTGAGACCGATGACGTTAAGATTGTTGTCTCTGATGATATCATTAACTAACAACGTTTTGGGAGACAATGATCTTATGTTTAAAAACCTATATTATAGGTAGTGGGCTGTTTTAGGGAATTTTTGATCAAATTATCCGTAGTAGCAATATTAATAATGTTGTGTTTATTATGCCCAGTGCATTTAGTATAATAACGGCCATATCTAGGAATTGATACGACGGGAATTTTCCGATTGTTTGATTGTTGCTTTGATAAACTGCACGCATCATGGTTATCACAGGCATTTTTAGACATTTCGCACGTTTGGATGAGGAATTATGTTGGAATACATTTTAATTGCTCTTTTTGCATTATCCAAGGATTTTAAGTACATTACTGTCAAATTGAGTAAAACATTACTTTTTGTTTTTGCAAACCCTACCAAATGTTTTTTTTTTTTCAGGAAAACGCTCTAAGATGCTAGTTTTCAGGCATTATTAGACATTTTGCATGTATATTTTTGGAGTTATGTTTAAAAAACTGACATTTTGAGTTTGACAAATATGAGGCCAGTAAAACCTGAATTTGTATTTGTGAACCTTTCCAAAATACCTGATTCCGGTAAAACTCACATAAATTCAATATTACAGGCTTTCTTAGACAAATTTCATGTTTGGTTTTGGAGTTATGATTATAAACCTTTCATATTTAATATGACAGTTATACTGTTATATTGAATAAAAAACTAACTTGTGTCTTTGTGAACCTCACAAAAGATCATTTTTGTAGTACAACTGACAAAAATACATATCTCTAGGCATTATTAGCCATTTTGCATGTGTTGTTTAGAAGTTATGTTTAAATACATTTTTATTGCTTTTTTCGCATTATTTCAGGATTGTAAGACTATTATAGTCATATTGAGTAAAAAAATTCTTTTTGCATTTGCAAGATTTAAAAAAGCATACGTTTCGAATAAAACTCCAAAAGATGCATTATTTCAGGCATTATTAGCCATTTTTCATGTGTGGTGTAGGAGTTATGTTTAAATAACTGTCATATTGAATGTTACAATATACAGTCATATTGAGTAAAACCTAATTTTTGTATTTGTAAACCATAGAAAAACAACTGTATCTAGTAAAACTCACAAGTACTCAATATAACAGGCATTTTTAGACAATTTGTACGTTTGGATTAGGAATCATGTTGGAATAGATTTTTATTGCTTTTTTCGCATTATCTCAGGATTCTAAGTGCATTACTGTCAAATTGAGTAAAACATTACTTTTTGTTTTTGCAAACCCTACCAAATGTTTTTTTTTCAGGAAAACTCTCTAAGATGCTAATTTTCAGGCATTATTAGACATTTTGCATGTATGTTTTTGGAGTTATGTTTAAAAAACTGACATTTTGAGTTTGACCAATATGAGGCCAGTAAAACCTGATTTTTGTATTTGTGAACCTTTCCAAAATACCTGATTCCGGTAAAACTCACATAAATTCAATATTACAGGCTTTTTTAGAGAAATTTCATGTTTGGTTTTGGAGTTATGATTATAAACCTTTCATATTTAATATGACAGTTATACTGTTACATTGAATAAAAAACTAACTTGTGTCTTTGTGAACCTCACAAAAGATCATTTTTGTAGTACAACTAAC
Organism: Nerophis ophidion; assembly: GCF_033978795.1. Taxonomy (NCBI): domain Eukaryota; kingdom Metazoa; phylum Chordata; class Actinopteri; order Syngnathiformes; family Syngnathidae; genus Nerophis; species Nerophis ophidion. The sequence continues at coordinate 41,214,228 of NC_084617.1, forward strand.
AAAAATACATATTTCTAGGCATTATTAGCCATTTTGCATGTGTTGTTTAGAAGTTATGTTTGAATACATTTTTATTGCTTTTTTCGCATTATCTCAGGAATTTAAGACTATTATAGTCATATTGAGTAAAAAAATACTTTTTGCATTTGCAAGATTTAAAAAAGCATATGTTTCGAATAAAACTCCAAAAGATGCATTATTTCAGGCATTATTAGCCATTTTTCATGTGTGGTGTAGGAGTTATGTTTAAATAACTGTCATATTGAGTATTACAATATACAGTCATATTGAGTAAAACCTAATTTTTGTATTTGCAAACCATAGAAAAACAACTGTATCTAGTAAAACTCACAAGTATTCAATATTACAGGCATTTTTAGACAATTTGTACGTTTGGATTAGGAATCATGTTGGAATACATTTTTATTGCTTTTTTCGCATTATCTCAGGAATCGAAGTACATTACTGTCAAATTGAGTAAAAAAAATACTTTTTGTTTATGCAAACCCTACCAAATGGTTTTTTTCAAGAAAACTCTCAAAAATGCATTTCTTCAGGCATTATTAGACATTTTGCATGTGTATTTTTGGAGTTATGTTTCAAAAACTGAAATTTTGAGTTTGACAAATATTATGCCATTAAAACCTGATTTTTGTATTTGTGTACCTTTCCAACATACCTTATTCCGGTAAAACTCACATAAATTCAATATTACAAGCTTTTTAAGACACATTTCATGTTTGGTTTTGGAGTTATGATTATAAACCTTTCATATTTAGAACTGTTATATTGAATACAAAAACTAACTTTTGTCTTTGTGAACCTCACAAAAGATCATTTTTCTAGTACAACTAACAAAAATACATACCTCTAGGCATTATTAGCCATTTTGCATGTGTTGTTTGGAAGTTATGTTTGAATACATTTTCATTGCTTTTTTCGCATTATCTCAGGACTGTAAGACTTTTATAGTCATATTGAGTAAAACACTAATTTTTGCATTTGCAAGATTTAATAAAGCATATGTGTCGAGTAAAACTCCCGAAGATGCATTATTTCAGGCATTATTAGCCATTTTTCATGTGTGGTCTAGGAGTTATGTTTAAATAACTGTCATATTGAGTGTTACAGTATACAGTCATATTCAGTAAAACCTAATTTTTGTATTTACAAACCATAGAAAAACAACTGTATCTAGGAAAACTCACATGTATTCAATATCACAGGCATTTTTAGACATTTTGCACGTTTGGATTAGGAATTATGTTGGAATACATTTGTATTGCTTTTTTCGCATTATCTCAGGATTCTAAGTACATTACTGTCAAATTGAGTAAAACATTACTTTTCGTTTTTGCAAACCCTACCAAATGTTTTTTTTCAGGAAAACTCTCTAAGATATTATTTTTCAGGCATTATTAGACATTTTGCATGTATATTTTTGGAGTTATGTTTAAAAAACTGACATTTTGAGTTTGACCAATATGAGGCCAGTAAAACCTGATATTTGTATTTGTGAACCTTTCCAAAATACCTGATTCCAGTAAAACTCACATAAATTCAATATTACAGGCTTTTTTAGACACATTTCATGTTTGGTTTTGGAGTTATGATTATAAACCTTTCATTTTTAGTATGACAGTTCATCCATCCATCCATCATCTTCCGCTTATCCGAGGTCGGGTCGCGGGGGCAACAGCCTAAGCAGGGAAACCCAGACTTCCCTCTCCCCAGCCACTTCGTCTAGCTCTTCCCGGGGGATCCCGAGGCGTTCCCAGGCCAGCCGGAAGACATAGTCTTCCCAACGTGTCCTGGGTCTTCCCCGTGGCCTCCTACCGATTGGACATGCCCTAAACACGTCCCTAGGGAGGCGTTCGGGTGGCATCCTGACCAGATGCCCGAACCACCTCATCTGGCTCCTCTCGATGTGGAGGAGCAGCGGCTTTTTTTTGAGTCCCTCCCTGATGGCAGAGCTTCTCACCCTATCTCTAAGGGAGAGCCCCGCCACACGGCGGAGGAAACTCATTTCGGCCGCTTGTACCCGTCATCTTATCCTTTCGGTCATGACCCAAAGCTCATGACCATAGGTGAGGATGGGAACGTAGATCGACCGGTAAATTGAGAGCTTTGCCTTCCGGCTCAGCTCCTTCTTCACCACAACGGATCGGTACAACGTCCGCATTACTGAAGACGCCGCACCGATCCGCCTGTCGATCTCACGATCCACTCTTCCCTCACTCGTGAACAAGACTCCTAGGTACTTGAACTCCTCCACTTGGGGCAGGGTCTCCTCCCCAACCCGGAGATGGCACTCCACCCTTTTCCGGGCGAGAACCATGGACTCGGACTTGGAGGTGCTGATTCTCATTCCGGTCGCTTCACACTCGGCTGCGAACCGATCCAGCGAGAGCTGAAGATCCCGGTCGGATGAAGCCATCAGGACCACATCATCTGCAAAAAGCAGAGACCTAATCCTGCGGTTACCAAACCGGAACCCCTCAACGCCTTGACTGCGCCTAGAAATTCTGTCCATAAAAGTTATGAACATAATCGGTGACAAAGGATGACAGTTATACTGTTATATTGAATAAAAAACTAACTTGTGTCTTTGTGAACCTCAAAAAAGATCATTTTTGTAGTACAACTAACAAAAATACATATCTCTAGGCATTAATAGCCATTTTGTATGTGTTGTTTAGAAGTTATGTTTGAATACATTTGTATTGCTTTTTTCGCATTATCTCAGGATTGTAAGACTATTTATAGTCATATTGAGTAAAAAAATACTTTTTGCATTTACAAGATTTAAAAAAGCATATGTTTCGAATAAAACTAAAAAAGATGCATTATTTCAGGCATTATTAGCCATTTTTCATGTGTGGTGTAGGAGTTATTTTTAAATAACTGTCATATTGAGTGTTACAATATACAGTCATATTGAGTAAAACCTAATTTTTGTATTTGCAAACCATAGAAAAACAACTGTATCTAGTAAAACTCACAAGTATTCAATATTACAGGCATTTTTAGACAATTTGTACGTTTGGATTAGGAATCATGTTGGAATACATTTTTATTGCTTTTTTCGCATTATCTCAGGATTCTAAGTACATTACTGTCAAATTGAGTAAAAAAATTACTTTTTATTTTTGCAAACCCAAACAAATATTTTTTTTTGCAGGAAAACTCTCAAAGATGCATTCCTTCGGGCATTATTAGACATTTTGCATGTGTATTTTTGGAGTTATGTTTCAAAAACTGACATTTTGAATTTGACCAATATGAGGCCAGTAAAACCTGATTTTTATATTTGTGAACCTTTCCAAAATACCTTATTTCGGTAAAACTCACATAAATTCAATATTACAGGCTTTTTTAGACAAAGTTCATGTTTGGTTTTGGAGTTATGATTATAAACCTTTCATATTTAGTATGACAGTTATACTGTTATATTGAATAAAAAACTAACTTATGTCTTTTTGAACCTCACAAAATATCATTTTTGTAGTACACCTAACAAAAATACATCTCTCTAGGCATTATTAGCCATTTTGCATGTGTTGTTTAGAAGTTATGTTTGAATACATTTTTATTGCTTTTTTCGCATTATCTCAGAATTGTAAGACTATTATAGTCATATTGAGTAAAAAAAATACTTTTTGCATTTGCAAGATTTAAAAAAGCATATGTTTCGAATAAAACTCCAAAAGATGCATTATTTCAGGCATTATTAGCCATTTTTCATGTGTGGTGTAGGAGTTATGTTTAAATAACTGTCATATTGAGTGTTACAGTATACAGTCATATTGAGTAATACCTCATGTTTGTATTTGCAAACCATAGAAAAACAACTGTATCTAGGAAAACTCACATGTATTCAATATCACAGGCATTTTTAGACATTTTGCACGTTTGGATTAGGAATTATGTTGGAATACATTTTTATTGCTTTTTTTCGCATTATCTCAGGATTCTAAGTACATTACTGTCAAATTGAGTAAAACATTACTTTTTGTTTTTGCAAACCCTACCAAATGTTTTTTTTTTTCAGGAAAACTCTCTAAGATGCTAGTTTTCAGGCATTATTAGACATTTTTCATGTATATTTTTGGAGTTATGTTTAAAAAACTGACATTTTGAGTTCGACCAATATGAGGCCAGTAAAACCTGATTTTTGTATTTGTGAACCTTTCCAAAATACCTGATTCCGGTAAAACTCCCATAAATTCAATATTACAGGCTTTTTTAGACACATTTCATGTTTGGTTTTGGAGTTATGATTATACACCTCTCATATTTAGTATGACAGTTATACTGTTATATTGAATAAAAAACTAACTTGTGTCTTTGTGAACCTCACAAAAGATCATTTTTGTAGTACAACTAACAAAAATACATATCTCTAGGCATTATTAGCCATTTTGCATGTGTTGTTTAGAAGTTATGTTTGAATACATTTTTATTGCTTTTTTCGCATTATCTCAGGATTGTAACACTATTATAGTCATATTGCGTAAAAAACTACTTTTTGCATTTGCAAGATTTAAAAAATCATTTGTTTCGAATAAAACTCCAAAAGATGCATTATTTCAGGCATTATTAGCCATTTTTCATGTGTGGTGTAGGAGTTATGTTTAAATAACTGTCATATTGAGTGTTACAGTATACAGTCATATTGAGTAAAACCTCATTTGTGTATTTGCAAACCATAGAAAAACAAATGTATCTAGTAAAACTAACATGTATAAGTTATTACAGGCATTTTTAGACAATTTGCACGTTTGGATTAGGAATTATGATGGAACACATTTTTATTGCTTTTTTCGCATTATCTCAGGATTCTAAGTACATTACTGTCAAATTAAAGTAAAAAAAATACTTTTTGTTTTTGCAAACCCTACCAAATGTGTTTTTTCAGGAAAACTCTCAAAGATGCATTTCTTCAGGCATTATTAGACATTTTGCATGTGTATTTTTGGAGTTATGTTTCAAAAACTGAAATTTTGAGTTTGACAAATATGAGGCCAGTAAAGCCTGATTTTTGTATTTATGACCCTTTCCAAAATACCTGATTCCGGTAAAACTCACATAAATTCAATATTACAGGCTTTTTAAGACACATTTCATGTTTGGTTTTGGAGTTATGATTATAAACCTTTCATATTTCATCTTTCCAAGATGGCGCTGCTGTAGTGGCTGCTGTAGGCAGGAGCTCTGTGCTCTTGTGTCATCCTTTTGTGTTTCCCTTTTGTTTTCATGTCTTATTATATTTTTTTGTCTTTTGGTCCGGGACCCTTTGGGACTGTGTGACAAGGGGTGGCACTTTCGTGACCTCTGTGGTGCTTTTTTTGTGGACTTTTGGATCTGCCTCCCGGGAGCTTTTTGGCCATGGAGACCAGCTGCTGGGTGTCTGCCACACCAGAGTCTGTTTGGATGTACTGGAGGAGATGCGGATGAGGGGACAGGACTGTGGAGCTAGCACTGAGCGCTGGGACGGAGAGGCTTCGCGGTGTCTTGACTGGGTGAGCAGGTGTCGGACACCTCAGTCACCTTGGACGTATCCTCGCTCATCCATTCGGACTGGACACTGGCCGAGAGTGGAGTCTGCTGTCTTGGTTGCTTTGTTGGGTCTGCTTCTGTCTCTGTCCATGCTCCCTCCTCCCCAGCAGACGATGGCGTGGAACACCGCAGAGGCCACCACAGTGGATATGTTTCTTTTACTTTTTATTCATAGCTGTATGTAGAAGTGTCTGGTTGTATCTGCTGCTTTAATGTCTTTAATGTCCTCTGTGTTCTTTGATGTTTGATGTTTCCCTCTTACACACATGGAAGAGGGATGTGTACCATGGTTATGAGTTGTTGTTTTATTTTTTTAATTTATTTGTTTTTTTCCCTTGGCCTCAGTCTGCACCTCCTCTCCAGGGCCCAGGCAAAGACCGATTTTTTAAATTTTATTTTAATCTTCTATTCCCCCCCCCCTTGTTTACCTTTATCTCATCTTTTTTGTAAGGGGCGCTGGAAGCCGGCAGACCCGTCAGCGATCCTGTTCTGTCTCCCTGTAATGTTTGTCTAAATTTGAATGGGATTGTGCTGAAAATTTTAATTTTCATGAAGGAACTCTCCTGACGGAATAAATAAAGTACTATCTAATCTAATCTAATCTAATATTTAGTACTGTTATATTGAATAAATAAACTAACTTGTGTCTTTGTGAACCTCACAAAAGATCATTTTTCTAGTACAACTAACAAAAATACACATCTTTAGGCATTATTAGCCATTTTGCGTGTGTTGTTTAAAAGTTATGTTTGAATACATTTTTATTGCTTTTTTCGCATTATCTCAGGATTGTAAGACTATTATAGTCATATTGAGTAAAAAACTACTTTTTGCATTTGCAAGATTTAAAAAAGCATATGTTTCGAGTAAAACTCCCAAAGATGCATTATTTCAGGCATTATTAGCCGGTTTTCATGCATGGTGTAGGAGTTATGTTTAAATAACTGTCATATTGTGTTACAGTATACAGTCATATTGAGTAATACCTCATTTTTGTATTTGCAAACCATAGAAAAACAACTGTATCTATTAAAACTCACATGTATTCAATATCACATGCATTTTTAGACATTTTGCACGTTTGGATTAGGAATTATGTTGGAAGATAAATTTCTTCAGGCATTATTAGACATTTCGCATATATATTTTTGGAGTTATGTTTCGAAAACTGTCATTTTGAGTGTGACCAATATGAGGCCAGTAAAACCTAATTTCTGTATTTGTGAACCTTTCCAAAATACCTGATTCTGCTAAAACTCACATAAATTCAATATTACAGGCTTTTTTAGAGAAATTTCATGTGTGGTTTTGGAGTTATGATTATTAACTTTTCATATTTAGTATGGCAGTTACTGTTATATTGAATAAAAAAACTAACTTGTGTCTTTGCAAACCTTACAAAAGATATTTTTTCTTGTACAACTAACGAAAATACATATCTCTAGGCATTATTAGCCATTTTGCATGTGTTGTTTGGAAGTTATGTTTGAATACATTTTTATTGCTTTTTTTGCATTATCTCACGATTCTAAGAACATTATAGTCATATTGAGTAAAAAACTACTTTTTGCATTTTCAAGTTTTAAAAAAGCATATGTTCCGAGTTAAACTCCCAAAGATGCATTATTTCAGGCATTATAAACCATTTTTCATGTGTGGTGTAGGAGTTATGTTTAAATAACTGTCATATTGAGTGTTACAGTATACATCCATATTGAGTAAAACCTGAATTTTGTATTTGCAAACCATAGAAAAACAACTGTATCTAGTAAAACTCACATTTATTTAATATCACAGCCATTTTTAGACATTTTCCACGTTTGGATTAGGAATTATGTTGGAATAGGGACGGCGTGGCGCAGTGGAAGAGTGGCCGTGCGCAACCCGCGGGACGGTGGTTCAATCCCCACCTAGTACCAACCTCGTCATGTTCGTTGTGTCCTGAACACTTCACCCTTGTTCCTTATGGGTGCTGGTTAGCGCCTTGCATGGCAGCTCCCTCCATCAGTGTGTGAAATTGTGTGTGAATGGGTAAATGTAGTAGTGTCAAAGCGCTTTGAGTACCTTGAAGGTAGAAAAGCACTATACAATTACAACCCAGAGAATACATTTGTATTGCTCTTTTTGCATTATCTCAGGATTTTAAGTACATTACTGTCAAATTGGGTAAAACATTTATTTTTGTTTTTGCACACTTTACAGAATTTTTTTTTCCAGTAAAACTCACAATGATACATTTCTTCAGGCATTTTTTTGTAATTTTGCATGTGTATTTTTGGAGATATGGTTCAAAAACTGTCTTATTGAGTGTGACCAATGTGAGGCCAGTAAAACCAAATGTTTGTATTTGTGAACCTTTCCAAAATACCTAATTCAGGTAAAACTCACAGAAAGTCAATATTACAGGCTTTTTTAGACGGATTTCATGTTTGGTTTTGGAGTTATGTTTATGAACCTTTCATATTTAGTATGACAGTTATACTGTTATATTGAATAAAAAAAATATTGTACCTTTGCAAACAATGTAAAAATAAATTCTGTAAAAAAAACGGTCATTTACTGGCAGCTACGGCTGCCAAACAAAAACCATAAAATTAAAGTAAAACATTGTAAACCAAATAATGATCAAAAATATATTTACAGAAATTTTCATGAAACGTTGTGGGGAGAAATATCGTAATTTTACAGATTTTTACTAAATTATTAAGATCAACCACCTTAAATAAAGTGACGATGCAAACAGTTCTGCAGAAAAATACCTTTATTCTTCAGAGTTTTTCCAAATTATTACGATCAACCACCTTTAGTGAAGTGACAATGCTGGCGGTTCCACAGAAAACTACCATTGTTTAACATATTTTTTCTGAATTGTTAGGATCAGGGGTGTCTCATGCACTTAACCAGGGGGCCACTGGATGCAGGAAATTGATACAAAATAGGTTAACCTTGCATGAATGGCTATCCCACCCTAGCAACATATTTACCATTCCACCGCGAGAATTTCACTGACCCTCACGTAGGGTTGAGTCAATGCTTTACCGGGCGAATATGACACGTAGTACCGTGGTGGGTGTTTTTGAACGCTCATTAACCAAATCACCAGCGTGCCAATTGAGGCATGTGATGTGCACGGTTTTGTTGTGCATATGAAAAGGGACTGCAAGATATACTTGGTCAACAGCCACACAGGTCACACTGACGGTGGCTGTACAAACAACTTTAACACTGTTACAAATATGCACCACACTGTGAAACCACATCGAACAAGAATGATAAACACATTTCAGGAAAACATCCTCAGTGTAATAAAACATAAAAACAACATAACAAATACCCAGAAGCGCATGCAGCGCTGACTCTGAACCCCGCGCCCCAAAACATCACCGCCCCCCTCCGTACGTTGGTTGAGGTGGGCGAGGTTAGGTAGTGGGGGTGTATATTGGAACACATGGAATTCTAGGTATTGTTTCTGTTGTGTTAATGTTGTGTTACGGTGACGATGTTCTCCTGAAATGTGTTTGTCATTCTTGTTTGATGTTGCTCCACAGTGTGGCGCATATTTGTAACATTGTTAAAGTTGTTTGTACGGCCACCGTCAGTGTGATCTGTATGGCTGTTGACTGTTGATTAAGAATGTCTTGCAGTATGTCATATTACAGTTTGAGCATAAACCTTTTATAAGAGGCTACACATATTTTTCGACTTCAATGTGAAAATACACATAAATCTTAAAAAAATTTGATTTACCTTAAAATTACATATAAAACTGTTTGATTGTTAGTATGGACAAATACTTTTATATAACAAGTTACATATTTAATTAAAAATAATTACTGTAATTTTACATGAAATTGAAATTAATTTGAGAAAACAGAAAATAATATGTATAATTAATTTGGTATTTTTCTGTAAAAAAATAGGAATATACATAGATTGTCATTAATGGCATATTACTTAAAATAACAGGCGGTTTGTTTATTTACAGATAATGTCTTCAATTCTACAGTTTTATAACCTATTTAAAAAAAATGAAAAATTAAAGTAGAAATTTAGAGTAAACTAACCATAAAAAAAAGGGACGGCGTGGCGCAGTGGGGAGAGTGGCCGTGCGCAACCCGAGCGTCCCTGGTTCAATTCCCACCTAGTACCAACCTCGTCACGTCCGTTGTGTCCTGAGCAAGACACTTCACCCTTGCTCCTGATGGGTGCTGGTTGGCGCCTTGCATGGCAGCTCCCTCCATCAGTGTGTGAATGTATGGGTAAATGTGGAATTAATGTCAAAGCGCATTGAGTACCTTGAAGGTAGAAAAGCACTATATAAGTACAACCCATTTATTTATTTATTCATTTATTTAAAAATCAAATTTTTTGTTTTACAGTGAACCCTACAAAAGATGTTTTTTTGATACAACAAAGATACACATCTCTAGGCATCATTAGCCGTTTTGCATGTATTGTTTAAAAGTTGTGTTTGAAAACATTTTTATTGCTTTTTTCCCATTATCTCAGGATTCTTAGAACATTATTGTCATATTGAGTAAAACAACTACTTTTTGCATTGCAAAGATTTAAAAAAGCAATCGTTTCGAGTAAAACTCCCAAAGATGCATTATTTCAGGCATTATTAGCCATTTTTCATGTGTGGTGTAGGAGTTATGTTTAAATAACTGTCATATTGAGTGTTACAGTATACAGTCATATTGAGTAAAACCTAATTTTTGTATTTGCAAACCATAGAAAAGCAAAACTATTTAGTAAAACTCACATGAATTCAATATCACAGGCATTTTTAGACAATTTGCACGTTTGGATTAGGAATTATGTTGGAATACATTTTTATTTCTCTTTTTGCATTATCTCAGGATTTTAAGTACATTACCGTCAAATTGGGTAAAAAAATTATTTTTGTTTTTACAAACATTACAAAAATTTTTTTTTCCAGTAAAACTCACAAAGATAAATTTTTTCAGGCATTTTCTTGTAATTTTGCATGTGTATTTTTGGAAATATGGTTCAAAAACTGTCTTATTGAGTGTGACCAATGTGAGGCCAGTAAAACCACATTTTTGTATTTGTGAACCTTTCCAAAATACCTAATTCAGGTAAAACTCACATAAAGTCAATATGACAGGCTTTTTTAGACAGATGTCATGTTTGGTTTTGGAGTTATGTTTATGAACCTTTCATATGTATTATGACAGTTATACTGTTATATTGAATTAAAAAAAACTTGTATCTTTGCAAACACTGTAAAAATAAATTCTGTAAAAAAATGTTCATTTACTGGCAGCTACGGCTGCCAAACAAAAACCATAAATTTAAAGTAAAACATTGTAAACCAAATAATGATCAAAAACTTTATATTTACAGAAATTTTCATGAAACGTTTTGGGGAGAAATATCGTAATTTTACAGATTTTTACTAAATTATTAAAATCAACCACCTTTCATAAAGTGACCATGAAAACAGTTCTGCAGAAAAATACCTTTATTCTTCAGAGTTTATCCAAATTATTACGATCAACCACCTTTAGTGAAGTGACAATGCTGGTGGTTCCACAGAAAAATACCTTTGTTAAACAGATTTTTTCTGAATTGTTAGGATGAGGGATATCTCAATCACTTTACCAGGGGGCCACTGGATGCAGGAAATTGATGCAAAGTGGGTTAACCTTGCATGAATCGCTATCCCAACCTAGCAACATACTTACCAATCCCATCATTTCACCGCGAGAATTTCACTGACCCTCATATAAGATTGACTCAAAGTTAGGCCGGGGGAATATGGTGGGTTTTTTGTACACTCATTCACCAAATCATCAGCGTGCCAAATGAGGCATGTGATGTGCACGGTACTGCTGTGCATATGACAGTGACTGCAAGATATATTTGGTCAACAGCCACACAGGTCACACTGACGGTGGCTGTAGAAAAAACTTTAACACTGTTACAAATATGCACCACACTGTGAACCCACATCGAACAAGAATGATAAACACATTTCAGGAAAACATCTTCACTGTAATAAAACATAAACACAACATAACAAATACCCACAAGCCCATGCAGCGCTGACTCTACCGGTCTACACCCCTGCTCCCACCCAACTCTGCGCCCCAAAACATCACCGCCCCCCTCCGTGCGTTGGTTGAGGTGGGCGGGGTTAGGTGGTGGGGGTGTATATTGTAACACATGTAATTCTCTGTTGTGTTAATGTTGTGTTACGGTGAAGATGTTCTCCTGAAATGTGTTTGTCATTCTTGTTTGATGTGGCTCCACAGTGTGGCGCATATTTGTAACATTGTTAAAGTTGTTTGTATGGCCACCGTAAGTTTGATCTGTAAGGCTGTTGACTGTATATTAAGTATGTCTTGCAGTCACTCATATATGTCATATTACGGGGAAAAAAATGTAATTGTTAGTTTGGGCATAAACTTTTAATAAGAGGCTGCATATATTTTTTGACTTCAATGTGAAAATACACATACATATTAAAAAAATTTGATTTACCTTAAAATTACATATAAAACTGTTAGATTGTTAGTATGGACAAATACTTTTATATAACAAGCTACATATTTAATTAAAGTTAATTACTGTAATTTTACATGAAATTGAAAGTAATTTGAGAAAACAAAATAATATGTATAATTAATTTGGTATTTTTCTGTAAAAAAATAGGAATATACATAGTTTTTCATTAATGGCATATTACTTAAAATAACAGGTGGTTTGTTTATTTACAGATAATGTCTTCAATTCTACAGTTTTATAACCTATTTAAAAAAATTGAAAAATCACAGTAGAAATTTAGAGTAAACTAACCATAAAAATCAGATTTTTTTTTTACAGTGATCCCTACAAAAGATAATTTTTTGCTACAACTAACAAAGATACACATCTCTAGGCATTATTAGCCGTTTTGCATGTGTTGTTTAAAAGTTGTGTTTGAAAACATTTTTATTGCTTTTTTCGCATTATCTCAGGATTCTAAGATTATTATTGTCATATTGAGTAAAACAACTATTTTTTTGCATTGCAAAGATTTAAAAAAGCAATCGTTTCGAGTAAAACTCCCAAAGATGCATTATTTCAGGCATTATTAGCCATTTTTCATGTGTGGTGTAGGAGTTATATTTAAATAACTGTCGTATTGAGTGTTACAGTATACAGTCATATTTAGTAAAACCTAATTTTTGTATTTGCAAACCATAGAAAAGCAACTGTATCTAATAAAACTCACATGGATTCAATATTACAGGCATTTTTAGACAATTTGGACGTTAGGATTAGGAATTATGTTGGAATACATTTTTATTGCTTTTTTTGCATTATCTCACAATTTTAAGAACATTACTGTCAAATTGTGTAAAACATTTCTTTTTGTTTTTGCAAACCTAACAAAAAAAATGTTTTCCAGTATAACTTACAAGGATACATTTCTTCAGGCAAACATTGTAAACCAACTAATGATCAAAAACATTATATTTACAGAAATTTTCATGAAATATATCTAGTGAAACTCACACGTATTCAATATCAAAGGCCTTTTTAGACATTTTGCTTGTTTGGATTAGGAATTATGTTGGAATACGTTTTTATTGCTTTTTTCGCATTATCTCAGGATTCCAAGTACATTATTGTCAAATTTAGTAAAAAAAATACTTTTTTTTTTGCAATCCTTACCAAATGTTTTTTTTCCAGAAAAACTCTCAAAGATACATTTCTTCAGGCATTATTAGACATTTTGCATTTCTACTTTTGGAGTTATGTTTCAAAATTGTCATTTTGAGTGTGACCAATATGAGGCCAGTAAACCCTAATTTTTGTAGTTGTGATTCTTTCCTAAAATACCTGATTTTGGTAAAAATCACATGAATTTAATATTACAGATTTTTTTTTTTGAGAAATATTATGCTTGGTTTTGGAGTTATGATTATAAACCTTTCATATTTTGTATGACAGTTATACTGTTATATTGAATAAAAAAACTAATTTGCGTCTTTGCAAACCTTACAAAAGATCATTTTTCTAGTACAAGTAACGAAAATACATATCTCTAGGCATTATTAGCTATTTTGCATGTGTTGTTTAGAAGTTATGTTTGAATACATTTTTATTGCTTTTTTTGAATTACCTCAGGATTCTAAGAACATTATAGTCATATTGAGTAAAACACTACTTTTTGCATTTGCAAGATTTAAAAAAGCATATGTTTCGAGTAAAACTCCCAAAGATGCATTATTTCAGGCATTATTAGCCATTTTTCATGTGTGGTGTAGGAGTTATGTTTACATAACTGTCATATTGAGTGCTACAGTATACAGTCATATTGAGTAAAACTTAAATTTTGTATTTGCAAACCATAGAAAAACAACTGTATCTAGTTAAACTCACATTTATTCAAAATCACAGGCTTTTTTAGAAATTTTGCACGTTTGGATTAGGAATTATGTTGGAATACATTTTTATTGCTTTTTTCGCATCTAAGTACATTACTGTCAAACTTAGTAGAAAAATTACTTTTGTTTTTAAAACCTTACCAAATGTTTTTTTTCCAGGAAAACTCTCAAGGATACATTTCTTCAGGCATTATTAGACATTTTGCATATATATTTTCGGAGTTATGTTTCAAAAACTGTCATTTTGAGTGTGACCAATATGAGGCCAGTAAAACCTAATTTTTGTAATTGTGATTTTTTCCAAAATACCTGATTCTGGTAAAACTCACGTGAATTCAATATTACAGACTTTTTTAAGAGAAATTTCGTGTTTGGTTTTGGAGTTATGATTATAAACCTTTCATATTTAGTATGACAGTTATATTGTTTAATTGAATAAAAAAACACATTTGTGTATTTGCAAACCTTACAAAATCCAATTTTTCATGTACAACTAACAAAAACACATATCTCTAGGCATTATTAGCCATTTTGCATTAGTTGTTTAGAAGTTACGTTTGAATACATTTTTATTGCTTTTTTTTTGCATTACCTCAGGATTCTAAGAACATTATAGTCATATTGAGTAAAAAACTATTTTTTGCATTTGCAAGATTTAAAAAAACATATGTTTCGAGTAAAACTCCCAAAGATGCATTATTTCAGGCATTATAAGCCCTTTTTCATGTGTGGTGTAGGAGTTATGTTTAAATAACTGTCATATTGAGTGTTGCAGTATACAGTCATATTGAGTAAAACCTAAATTTTGTATTTGCAAACCATAGAAAAACAACTGTATCTAGTGAAACTCACACGTATTCAATATCAAAGGCCTTTTTAGACATTTTGCTCGTTTGGATTAGGAATTATGTTGGAATACGTTTTTATTGCTTTGATCGCATTATCTCAGGATTTCAAGTACATTACTGTCAAATTTAGTAAAAAATTACTTTTTGTTTTTGCAATCCTTACCAAATGTTTTTTTTTCCAGAAAAACTCTCAAAGATACATTTCTTCAGGCATTATTAGACATTTTGCATTTCTACTTTTGGAGTTATGTTTCTAAATGGTCATTTTGAGTGTGACCAATATGAGGCCAGTAAACCCTAATTTTTGTAGTTGTGATTCTTTCCTAAAATACCTGATTCTGGTGAAAATCACATGAATTTAATATTACAGGCTTTTTTTTTAGAGAAATTTCATGCTTGGTTTTGGAGTTATGATTATAAACCTTTCATATTTTGTATGACAGTTATACTGTTATATTGAATAAAAAACTAATTTGTGTATTTGCAAACCTTACAAAAGATAATTTTTCTTGTACAACTAACGAAAATACATATGTCTAGGCATTATTAGCCATTTTGCATTAGTTGTTTAGAAGTTATGTTTGAATACATTTTTATTGCTTTTTTTGCATTACCTCAGGATTCTAAGAACATTATAGTCATATTGAGTAAAAAACTACTTTTTGCATTTGCAAGATTTAAAAAAGCATATGTTTCGAGTAAAACTCCCAAAGATGCATTATTTCAGGCATTATAAGCCATTTTTCATGTGTGGTGTAGGAGTTATGTTTAAATAACTGTCATATTGAGTGTTACAGTATACAGTCATATTGAGTAAAACCTAAATTTTGGATTTGCAAACCATAGAAAAACAACTGTATCCAGTGAAACTCACACGTATTCAATATCACAGGCCTTTTTAGACATTTTGCTCGTTTGGATTAGGAATTATGTTGGAATACATTTTTATTGCTTTTTTCGCATTATCTCAGGATTCTAAGTACATTACTGTCAAACTTAGTGGAAAATTTACTTTTGTTTTTAAAACCTTACCAAATGTTTTTTTTTCAGGAAAACTCTCAAAGATACATTTCTTCAGGCATTATTAGACATTTTGCATATATATTTTTGGAGTTATGTTTCAAAAACTGTCATTTCGAGTGTGACCAATAAGAGGCCAGTAAAACCTAATTTTTGTAGTTGTGATTCTTTCCAAAATAACTGATTCTGGTAAAACTCACATAAATTCAATATTACAGGCTTTTTTTTTTTGAGAAATTTCATGTTTGGTTTTGGAGTTATGATTATAAACCGTTCATATTTAGTATGACAGTTATACTGTTATATTGAATAAAACAACTAATTTGTGTCTTTGCAAACCTTACAAAAGATCATTTTTTTAGTACAAGTAACGAAAATACATATCTCTAGGCATTATTAGCCATTTTGCATGTGGTGTTTAGAAGTTATGCTTGAATACATTTTTATTGCTTTTTTCGCATTATCTCAGGATTCTAAGAACATTACAGTCATATTGAGTAAAAAACAACTTTTTGCATTTGCAAGATTTAAAAAAGCATATGTCTCGAGTAAAACTCCCAAAGATGCATTATTTCAAGCATTATAAGCCATTTTTCATGTGTGGTGTAGGAGTTATGTTTACATAACTGTTATATTGAGTGTTACAGTACACAGTCATATTGAGTAAAACCTCATTTTTAGATTTGCAAACCATAGAAAAACAACTGTATCTAGTGAAACTCACACGTATTCAATATCACAGGCCTTTTTAGACATTTTGCTTGTTTGGATTAGGAATTATGTTGGAATACATCTCAGGATTCCAAGTACATTACTGTCAAATTTAGTAAAAAATTACTTTTTGTTTTTGCAAACCTTACCAAATGTATTTTTTCCAGAAAAATTCTCAGAGATACATTTCTTCAGGCCTTATTAGACATTTTGCATTTCTACTTTTGGAGTTATGTTTCAAAATTGTCATTTTGAGTGTGACCAATATGAGTCCAGTAAAACCTAATTTTTGTATTTGTGAATCTTTCCAAAATACCTGATTCTGTTAAAACTCACATGAATTCAATATTACAGGCTTTTTTAGAGAAATTTAATGTTTGGTTTTGGAGTTATGATTATAAACCTTTCATATTTAGTATGACAGTTATACTGTTTTATTGAATAAAAAAAACAATTTGTGTCTTTGCAAACCTTACAAAAGATCATTTTTCTAGTACATGTAACGAAAATACATATCTCTAGGCATTATTAGCTATTTTGCATGTGGTGTTTAGAAGTTAAGTTTGAATACATTTTTATTGCTTTTTTCGCATTATCTCAGGATTCTAAGAACATTACAGTCATATTGAGTAAAAAACAACTTTTTGCATTTGCAAGATTTAAAAAAGCATATGACTCGAGTAAAACTCCCAAAGATGCATTATTTCAGGCATTATAAGCCATTTTTCATGTGTGGTGTAGGTGTTATGTTTACATAACTGTCATATTGAGTGTTACAGTATACAGTCATATTGAGTAAAACCTAAATTTTATATTTGCAAACCATAGAAAAACAACTGTATCTAGTTAAACTCACATTTATTCAAAATCACAGGCATTTTTAGACATTTTGCACGTTTGGATTAGGAATTATGTTGGAATACATTTTTATTGTTTTTTTCGCATTATCTCAGGATTCTAAGTACATTACTGTCAAACTTAGTATAAAAATTACTTATGTTTTTAAAACCTTACCAAATGTTTATTTCCAGGAAAAGTCTCAAAGATACATTTCTTCAGGCATTATTAGACATTTTGCATATATATTTTTGGAGTTATGTTTCAAAAACTGTAATTTTGAGTGTGACCAATATGAGGCCAATAAAACCTAATTTTTGTTTTTGTATTCTTTCCAAAATACCTGAATCTGGTAAAACTCACATGAATTCAATATTAGAGACTTTTTTTTAGAAAAATTCCATGTTTGGTTTTGGAGTTATGATTATAAACCTTTCATATTTAGTATGACAGTTATACTGTTTAATTGAGTAAAAAAACACATATGTGTATTTGCAAACCTTACAAAATCACATTTTTCTAGTACAACTAACAAAAACACATATCTCTAGGCACTATTAGCCATTTTGCATGTGTTGTTTAGAAGTTATGTTTGAACACATTTTTATTGCTTTTTTCGCATTATCTCAGGATTCTAAGAACATTACAGACACATTGAGGGAAAAACTACTTTTTGCATTTGCAAGATTTAAAAAAGCATATGTTCCGAGTAAAACTCCCAAAGATGCAGTATTCTAGGCATTATATGCCATTTTTCATGTGTGGTGTAGGAGTTATGTTTACATAACTGTCATATTGAGTGTTACAGTACACAGTCATATTGAGTAAAACCTCATTTTTATATTTGCAAACCATAGAAAAACAACTGTATCTAGTGAAACTCACACGTATTCAATATCACATGCGTTTTTAGACATTTTGCTCGTTTGGATTAGGAATTATGTTGGAATACATTTTTATTGCTCTTTTCGCATTATCTCAGGATTCTAAGTACATTACCGTCAAAATTAGGAAAAAATTACTTTTTGTTTTTGCAAACCTTACCAAATGTTTTGATTTTCAGGAAAACTCTTCAGGCATTATTGGACATCTTGCATAAATATTTTTGGAGTTATGTTTCGAAAACTGTCATTTTGAGTGTGACCAATATGAGGCCAGTAAAACCTAATTTTTGTAGTTGTGATTCTTTCCACAATACCTGATTCTGGTAAAACTCACATGAATTCAATATTACAGGCTTTTTTAGAGAAATTTCATGTTTGGTTTTGGAGTTCTGATTATAAACATTTCATATTTAGTACGAGAGTTATACTGTTATATTGAATAAAAAAAAGTAACTTGTGTCTTTGCAAACCTTACAAAATATATTTTATCTTGTACAACCAACGAAAAAACATATCTCTAGGCATTATTAGCCATTTTGCATCTGTTGTTTAGAAGTTATGTTTGAATAAATTTTTATTGCTTTTTTGCATTATCTCAGGATTCTAAGAACATCACAGACATATTGAGGGAAAAACTACTTTTTGCATGTGCAAGATTTAAAAAAGCATATGTTTCGAGTAAAACTCCCAAAGATGCATTATTCCAGGCATTATAGGCCAATTTTCATTTGTGGTGTAGGAGTTATGTTTAAATAACTGTCATATTGAGTGTTACAGAACACAGTCATATTGAGTAAAACATCATTTTTATATTTGCAAACCATAGAAAAACAACTGTATCTAGTGAAACTCACATTTATTCAATATCAAAGGCATTTTTAGAAATTTTGCACGTTTGGATTAGGAATTATGTTGGAATACATTTTTATTGCTTTTTTCGCATTATCTCAGGATTCTAAGTACATTACTGTCAAAAGTAGTAAACAAAATTACTTATTGCTATTGCAAACCTTTCCAAATGTTTTTTTTTCAGGAAAACTCTCAAAGATACATATCTTCAGGCATTATTAGACATTTAGCATATATATTTTTGGAGTTATGTTTCAAAAACTGTCATTTTGAGTGTGACCAATATGAGGCCAGGAAAACCTAATTTTTGTAATAGTGATTCTTTCCAAAATACCTGATTCTGGTAAAACTCACATGAATTCAATATTACAGACTTTTTTTTTGAGAAATTTCATGTTTGGTTTTGGAGTTATGATTATAAACCTTTCATATTTAGTATGACAGTTATACTGTTATATTGAATAAAAAAAACAATTTGTGTCTTTGCAAACCTTACAAAAGATCATTTTTCTAGTACAACTAACGAAAATACATATTTCTAGGCATTATTAGCTATTTTGCATGTGGTGTTTAGAAGTTATGTTTGAATACATTTTTATTGCTTTTTTCGCATTATCTCAGGATTCTAAGAACATTACAGTCATATTGAGTAAAAAACTACTTTTTTTATTTGCAAGATTTAAAAAAGCATATGTCTCGAGTAAAACTCCCAAAGATGCATTATTTCAGGCATTATAAGCCATTTTTCTTGTGTGGTGTAGTAGTTATATTTAAATAACTGTCATATTGAGTGTTACAGTATACAGTCATATTGAGTAAAACCTAATTTTTATATTTGCAAACATTAGAAAAACAACTATATCTAGTGAAACTCACACGTATTCAATATCACAGGCCTTTTTAGACATTTTGCTCGTTTGGATTAGGAACTATGTTGGAATACATTTTTATTGCTTTTTTGGCATTATCTCAGGATTCTAAGTACATTACTGTCAAACTTAGTAGAACAATTACTTTTGTTTTTGCAAACCTTACCAAATGTTTTGATTTTCAGCAACACTCTCAAAGATACATTTCTTCAGGCATTATTAGACATTTTGCATTTCTACTTTTGGAGTTATGTTTCAAAATTGTCATTTTGAGTGTGACTAATATGAGGCCAGTAAAACCTATTTTTTGTATTTGTGAACCTTTCCAAAATTCCTGATTCTGGTAAAACTCACATAAATTCAATATTACAGGTTTTTTTAGAGAAATTTCATATTTGGTTTTGGAGTTATGATTTAAAACCTTTCATATTTAGTATGACAGTTATACTGTTATATTGAATAAAAAAACTAATTTGTGTCTTTGCAAACCTTACAAAATCTAATTTTTCTTGTACAACTAACGAGAATACGTATGTCCAGGCATTATTAGCCATTTTGCATTAGTTGTTTAGAAGTTATGTTTGAATACATTTTTATTGCTTTTTTTGCATCACCTCAGGATTCTAAGAACATTATAGTCATATTGAGTAAAAAAACTACTTTTTGCATTTGGAAGATTTAAAAAAGCATATGTTTCGAGTAAAACTCCCAAAGATGCATTATTTCAGGCATTATAAGCCATTTTTCATGTGTGGTGTAGGAGTTATGTTTAAATAAATGTCATATTGAGTGTTACAGTATACAGTCATATTGAGTAAAACCTAGATTTTGTATTTGCAAACCATAGAAAAACAACTGTATCTAGTGAAACTCACACGTATTCAATATCACAGGCCTTTTTAGACATTTTGCTCGTTTGGATTAGGATTTATGTTGGAATACATTTTTATTGCTTTTTTCGCATCATCTCAGGATTCTAAGTACATTACGGTCAAACTTAGTAGAAAAATTACTTTTGTTTTTGCAAACCTTACCAAATGTTTTGATTTTCAGGAAAACTCTCAAAGATACATTTCTTCAGGCATTATTAGACATTTTGCATTTCTACTTTTGGAGTTATGTTTCAAAATTGTCATTTTGAGTGCGACCAATATGAGGCCAGTAAAACTTATTTTTTGTATTTGTGAACCTTTCTAAAAACCTGATTCTGGTAAAACTCACATACATTCAATATTACAGGCATTTTTAGAGAAATTTCATGTTTGGTTTTGGAGTTATGATTTAAAACCTTTCATATTTAGTATGACAGTTATACTGTTATATTGAATAAAAAACTAATTTGTGTCTTTGCAAACCTTACAAAATATATTTTTCTTGTACAACTAACGAAAATACATATGTCTAGGCATTATTAGCCATTTTGCATGTGTTGTTTAGAAGTTATGTTTGAATACATTTTTATTGCTTTTTTTGCATTACCTCAGGATTCTAAGAACATTATAGTCATATTGATTAAAAAACTACTTTTTACATTTGCAAGATTTAAAAAAGCACATGTTTCGAGTAAAACTCCCAAAGATGCATTATTTCAGGCATTATAAGCCATTTTTCTTGTGTGGTGTAGGAGTTATGTTTAAATAACTGTAATATTGAGTGTTAAAGTATACAGTCATATTGAGTAAAACCTAATTTTTATATTTGCAAACCATAGAAAAACAACTGTATCTAGTGAAACTCACACGTATTCAATATCACAGGCCTTTTTAGACATTTTGCTCGTTTGGATTAGGAATTATGTTGGAATACATTTTTATTGCTTTTTTGGCATTATCTCAGGATTCTAAGTACATTACTGTCAAACTTAGTAGAAAAATTACTTTTGTTTTTGCAAACCTTACCAAATGTTTTGATTTTCAGGAACACTCTCAAAGATACATTTCTTCAGGCATTATTAGACATTTTGCATTTCTACTTTTGGAGTTATGTTTCAAACTTGTCATTTTGAGTGTGACCAATATGAGGCCAGTAAAACCTAATTTTTGTATTTGTGATTATTTCCAAAATACCTGATTCTGGTAAAACTCACATAAATTCAATATTGGAGGCACTTTTAGAGAAATTTCATGTTTGGTTTTGGAGTTATGATTTAAAACCTTTCATATTTACTATGACAGTTATACTGTTATATTGAATAAAAAAACTAATTTGTGTATTTGTAAACCTTACAAAAGATAATTTTTCTTGTACAACTAACGAAAATACGTATGTCCAGGCATTATTAGCCATTTTGCATTAGTTGTTTAGAAGTTATGTTTGAATACATTTTTATTGCTTTTTTTGCATTACCTCAGGATTCTAAGAACGTTATAGTCATATTGAGTAAAAAACTACTTTTTGCATTTGCAAGATTTAAAAAAGCATATGTTTCGAGTAAAACTCCCAAAGATGCATTATTTCAGGCATTATAAGCCATTTTTCATGTGTGGTGTAGGAGTTATGTTTAACTCATACACCACTGTGTTACAGTACACAGTCATATTGAGTAAAACCTCATTTTTATATTTGCAAACCATAGAAAAACAACTGTATCTAGTGAAACTCACACGTATTCAATATCACAGGCATTTTTAGACATTTTGCTCGTTTGGATTAGAAATTATGTTGGTATAAATTTTTATTGCTTTTTTCGCATTATCTCAGGATTCTAAGTACATTACTGTCAAAATTTGTAAAAAAATTACTTTTTGTTTTTGCAAACCTTACCAAATGTTTTTATTTTCAGGAAAACTCTCAAAGATACATTTCTTCAGGCATTATTAGTTATTTTGCATTTCTACTCTTGGAGTTATGTTTCGAAAACTGTCATTTTGAGTGTGACCAATATGAGGCCAGTAAAACCAAATTTTTGTAGTTGTGATTCTTTCCACAATACCTGATTCTGGTAAAACTCACATGAATTCAATTTTATATACTTTTTTAGAGAAATTTCATGTTTGGTTTTGGAGTTCTGATTATAAACATTTCATATTTAGTACGAAAGTTATACTGTTATATTGAATTAAAAAAACTAACTTGTGTCTTTGCAAACCTTACAAAATATATTTTTTCTTGTACAACCAACGAAAAAACATTTCTCTAGGCATTATTAGCCATTTTACATCTGTTTTTTAGAAGTTATGTTTGAATACATTTGTATTGCTTTTTTCGCATTATCTCAGGATTCTAAGAACATTATAGTCATATTGAAAAAAAAACTACTTTTTGCATTAGCAAGATTTAAAAAAGCATATGTTTCGAGTAAAACTCCCAAAGATGCATTATTTCAGGCATTATTAGCCATTTTTCATGTGTGGTGTAGGACTTATGTTTCAATAACTGTCATATTGAGTGTTATAATATACAGTCATATTGAGTAAAACCTCATTTTTATATTTGCAAACTATAGAAAAACAACGGTATCTAGTAAAACTCACATTTATTCAATATCACAGGCATTTTTAGACATCTAGTACGTTTGGATTAGGAATTATGTTGCAATACATTTTTATTGCTTTTTTCGCATTATCTCAGGATTCTAAGTACATTACTGTCAAAAGTAGTAAACAAAATTACTTTTTTCATTGCAAACCTTAACAAATGTTTTTTTTCCAGGAAAACTCTCAAAGATACATTTCTTCAGGCATTATTAGACATTTTGCATTTCTACTTTTGGAGTTATGTTTCAAAATTGTCATTTTGAGTGTGACCAATGTGAGGCCAGTAGAACCAAATTTTTGTATTTGTGAACCTTTCCAAAATACCTAATTTAGGTATAACTCACATAAAGTCAATATTACAGGCTTTTTTAGACAGATTTCATGTTTGGTTTTGGAGTTATGTTTATGAACCTTTCATATTTAGTATGACAGTTATACTGTTATATTGAATAAAAAAAACAAACTTGTATCTTTGCAAACATTGTAAAAATAAATTCTGTAAAAAAAAAAACGGTCAATTTACTGGCAGCTACGGTTGCCAAACAAAAAACGTAAAATTAAAGGAAAACATTGTAAACCAAATAATGATCAAAAACATTATATTTACAGAAATTTTCATGAAACGTTTTGGGGAGGAATATCGTAATGTTACAGATTTTTACTAGATTATTAAGATCAACCACCTTTAATAAAGTGACGATGCAAACACTTCTGCAGAAAAATACCTTTATTCTTCAAAGTTTTTCCAAATTATTATGATCAACCACTTTTAGTGAAGTGACAATGCTGGCGGTTCCACGGAAAAATACCATTGTTAAATAGTTTGTTTCTGAATTGTTAGGATCAGGGGTGTCTCATTCACTTTACCGGGGGGCCACTGGATGCAGGAAAGTGATGCAAAGTGGGCTAAGCTTGCATGAATCGCTATCCCAACCTGGCTACATACTTCCACCATTTCACCGCGAGGATTTCACTGAGCCTCATATAGGATTGACTCAAAGTTTGGCCGGTCGAATATGACAAGTGGTACCGTGGAGGGTTTTTTTTTGTACGCTCATTCACCAAATCATCAGCATGCCAATTGAGGCATGTGATGTGCACGGCATTGTTATGCATGTGATAGTGACTGCAAAATACACTTGGTCAACAGCCACACAGGTCACACTGACGGTGGCTGTACAAACAACTTTAACACTGTTACCAGTGGGGCCACTGGATGCAGGAAATTGATACACAATGGGTTAACCTTGCATGACTGGCTATCCCACCCTAGCAACATACTTACCATTCCACCGCGAGAATTTCACTGACCCTCACATGGGGTTGAGTCAAAGCTTGACCGGGCGAATATGACACGTAATACCGTGGTGGGTGTTTTTGAACGCTCATTAACCAAATCACCAGCGTGCCAATTGAGGCATGTGATGTGCACGGTTTTGTTGTGCATATGAAAAGGGACTGCAAGATATACTTGGTCAACAGCCACACAGGTCACACTGACGGTGGCTGTACAAACAACTTTAACACTGTTACAAATATGCACCACACTGTGAACCCACATCGAACAAGAATGATAAACATATTTCAGGAAAAAATCCTCACTGTAATAAAACATTAACACAACATAACAAATACCCACAAGCCCATGCAGCGCTCTCTCTTCCGGGCTACAATCCCGCTACCACCCAACCCCGCGCCCCAAAACATCACCGCCCCCCTCCGTGCGTTGGTTGAGGTGGGCGGGGTTAGGTGGTGGGGGTGTATATTGTAACACATGGAATTCTGGGTATTGTTTCTGTTGTGTTACGGTGACGATGTTCTCCTGAAATGTGTTTGTCATTCTTGTTTGATGTGGCTCCACAGTGTGGCGCATATTTGTAACATCGTTAAAGTTGTTTGTACGGCCACCGTCAGTGTGATCTGTAAGGCTGTTGACTGCTGATTAAGTATTTCTTGCAGTCACTCATGTATGTCATATTACAGGGAAAAAAATGTAATTGCTAGTTTGAGCATAAAACTTTTATAAGAGGCTACATATATTTTTCGACTTGAATGTGAAAATACACATAAATATTAAAAAAAATTGATTTACCTTAAAATTACTTATAAAACAGTTTGATTGTTAGTACGGACGAATACTTTTATATAACAAGCTAAATATTTAATTAAAGTTAATTACTGTAATTTTACATGAAATTGAAATTAATTTGAGAAAAAAGAAAATAATATGTATAATTAATTTGGTATTTTTCTGTAAAAAAATAGGAATATACATAATTTGTCATTAATGGCATATTACTTAAAATAACAGGCGGTTTGTTTATTTACAGATAATGTCTTCAATTCTACAGTTTTATAACCTATTTGAAAAAATTAAAAAATTATAGTAGAAATTTTGAGTACACTAACCATAAAATGGGATATTTTTTTTTACAGTGAACCCTACAAAAGATAATTTTTTGCGACAACTAACAAAGATACACATCTCTAGGAATTATTCGCCGTTTTGCATGTGTTGTTTAAAAGAAATGTTTGAATACAATTTTATTCCTTTTTTCGTATTATCTGGGAATTCTAAGAACATTATAGTCATATTGAGTAAAAAACTACTGTTTGCATTTGCAAGATTTAAAAAAGCAATCGTTTCGAGTAAAACTCCCAAAGATGCAATATTTCAGGCATTATAAGCCATTTTTCATGTTTGGTGTAGGAGTTATGTTTAAATAACTGTCATATTGAGTGTTACAGTGTACAGTCATATTGAGTAAAACATCGTTTTTATTTTGCAAACCATAGAAAAACAACTGTATCTAGTAAAACTCACATTTATTCAATATCACATGCATTTTTATATATCTAGTACGTTTGGATTAGGAATTATGTTGCAATACATTTTTATTGCTTTTTTCGCATTATCTCAGGATTCTAAGTACATTACAGTTTTACTGTTATATTGAATACAAAAACTAATTTGTGTATTTGCAAACCTTACAAAAGATCATTTTTCTAGTACAACTAAGGAAAACACATATCTCTAGGCATTATTAGCCATTTTGCATGTGTTGTTTAAAAATTATGTTTGAATACATTTTTATTGCTTTTTTCGCATAATCTCAGGATTCTAAGAACATTACAGTCATATTGAGTAAAAAACTACTTTTTGCATTTGCAAGATTTAAAAAAGCATGTTTTTCGAGTAGAACTCCCAAAGATGCATTATTTCAGGCATCATAAGCCATTTTTCATGTGTGGTGTAGGACTTATGTTTACATAACTGTCATATTGAGCGTTACAGTATACAGTCATATTGAGTAAAACCTAAATTTTGTATCTGCAAACCATAGAAGAACAACTGTATCTAGTGAACCTACTTTTGGAGTTATGTTTCAAAATTGTCATTTTGAGTTTGACCAATATGAGGCCAGTAAAACCTAATTTTTGTAGTTGTGATTCTTTCCAAAATACCTGATTCTGGTAAAACTCACGTGAATTCAATATTACAGGCTTTTTTAGAGAAATTTCATGTTTGGTTTTGGAGTTATGATTATAAACCTTTCATATTTAGTATGACAGTTATACTGTTTAATTGAATAAAAAAAATAATTTGTGTATTTGCAAACCTTACAAAATCTCAGTTTTCTACTACAACTAACGAAAACACATATCTCTAGGCATTTTAGCCATTTTGCATGTGTTGTTTAGAAGTTATGTTTGAATTCATTTTTATTGCTTTTTTTGCATTATCTCAGGATTCTAAGAACATTCCAGACATATTGAGGGAAAAACTACTTTTTGCAATTGCAAGATTTAAAAAAGCATATGTTCCGAGTAAAACTCCCAAAGATGCATTATTCCAGTTATTACAAGCCATTTTTCATGTGTGGTGTAGGACTTATGTTTACATAACTGTCATATTGAGCGTTACAGTATACAGTCATATTGAGTAAAACCAAAATTTTGTATTTGCAAACCATAGAAAAACAACTGTATCTAGTGAAACTCACATTTATTCAATATCACAGGCATTTTTAGACATTTTGCACGTTAGGATTAGGAATTATGTTGGAATACATTTTTATTGCTTTTTTCGCTTTATCTCAGGATTCTAAGTACATTACTGTCAAACTTAGTAGAAAAATTACTTTTGTTTTTGCAAACCTTACCAAATGATTTGTTTTTCAGGAGAACTCTCAAAGATACATTTCCTCAGGCATTATTTGACATTTTGCATGTATATTTTTGGAGTTATGTTTCGAAAACTGTCATTTTGAGTGTTACCAATATGAGGCCAGTAAAACCTAATTTTTGTATTTGTGACTCTTTCCAAAATACCTGATTCTGGTAAAACTCACTTGAATTCAATATTACAGACTTTTTTAGACAAATTTCATGTTTGGTTTTGGAGTTTTGATTAAAAACCTTTCATATTTAGTAAGACAGTTATACTGTTATATATTGAATAAAAAAACTAACCCGTGTCTTTGAAAACCTTACAAAATATAATTTTTCTAGTTCAACTAACGAAAATAGATATATCTCTAGGCATTATTGACCATTTTGCATGTGTTGTTTAGAAATTATGTTTGAATACATTTTTATTGCTTTTTTTGCATTAGCTCAGGATTCTAAGAACATTATAGTCATATTGAGTAAAAAAAAATACTTTTTGCATTTGCAAGATTTAAAAAAGCATATGTTCCGAGTAACACCCCCAAAGATGCATTATTTCAAGCATTATTAGCCATTTTTCATGTGCAGTGTAGGAGTTATGTTTAAATAAATGTCATATTGAGTGTTACAGTATACAGTCATATTGAGTAAAACCTCATTTTTATATTTGCAAACCATAACAAAACAACTGTATCTAGTGAAACTCACACGTATTCAATATCACAGGCCTTTTTAGAAATGTTCCTCGTTTGGATTAGGAATTATGTTGGAATACATTTTTATTGTTTTTTTCGCCTTATCTCAGGATTCTAAGTACATTACCGTCAAATTTTGTAAAAAAATACTTTTTGTTTTTGCAAACCTTACCAAATATTTTGATTTTCAGGAAAACTCTCAAAGATGGATTATATTCAGGCATTATTAGACATTTTGCATATATATTTTTGGAGTTATGTTTCGAAAACTGTCATTTTGAGTGATACCAATATGTGGCCAGTAAAACCTAATTTTTGTAGTTGTGATTCTTTCCAAAATACCTGATTCTGGTAAAACTCACATGAATTCAATATTACAGACTTTTTTAGACAAATTTCATGTTTGGTTTTGGAGTTATGATTATAAACCTTTCATATTTAGTATGACAGTTATACTGTTTAATTGAATAAAAAAACTAATTTGTGTATTTGCAAACCTTACAAAATCTCATTTTTCTAGTACAACTAACGAAAACACATATCTCTAGGCATTATTAGCCATTTTGCATGTGTTGTTTAGAAGTTATGTTTGAATACATTTTTATTGCTTTTTTCGCATTATCTCAGGATTCTAAGAACATTACATACATATTGAGGGAAAAACTACTTTTTGCATTTTCAAGATATAAAAAAGCATATGTTCCGAGTAAAACTCCCAAAGATGCATTATTCCAGGCACTATAAGCCATTTTTCATGTGTGGTGTAGGAGTTATGTTTACATAACTGTCATATTGAGTGTTACAGTACACAGTCATATTGAGTAAAACCTCATTTTTATATTTGCAAACCATAGAAAAACAACTGCATCTAGTGAAACTCACACGTATTCAATATCACAGGCCTTTTTAGACATTTTGCTCGTTTGGATTAGGAATTATGTTGGAATACATTTTTATTGCTTTTTTCGCATTATCTCAGGATTCTAAGTACATTACTGTCAAATTTAGTCAAAAGATACTTTTTGTTTTTGCAAACCTTACCAAATGTTTTTTTTCCAGAAAAATTCTCAAAGATACATTTCTTCAGGCATTAATAGACCTTTTTACAAAGTTTGGCCGGGCGAATATGACAAGTAGTACCGTGGAGGGTTTTTTTTGTAAGCTCATTCACCAAATCATCAGCATGCCAACTGAGGCATGTGATGTGCATGGTATTGTTATGCATGTGAAAGTGACTGCAAAATACACTTGGTCAACAGCCATACAGGTCACACTGACGGTGGCTGTACAAACAACTTTAACAATGTTACAAATATGCGCCACACTGTGGAGCCACATCAAACAAGAATGACAAACACATTTCAGGAGAACATCGTCACCGTAACACATCATTAACACAACAGAAACAATACCCAGAATTTCATGTGTTACAATATACACCCCCACCACCTAACCCCGCCCACCTCAACCAACGCACGGAGGGGGGCGGTGATGTTTTTGGGGCGCGGGGTTGGGTGGTAGCGGGATTGTAGCCCGGAAGAGATAGCGCTGCATGGGCTTCTGGGTATTTGTTATGTTGTGTTAATGTTTTATTACAGTGAGGATTTTTTCCTGAAATGTGTTTATCATTCTTTTTCGATGTGGGTTCACGGTGTGGTGCATATTTGTAACAGTGTTAAAGTTGTTTGTACAGCCACCGTCAGTGTGACCTGTGTGGCTGTTGACCAAGTGTATTTTGCAGTCACTATCACATGCATAACAATGCCGTGCACATCACATGCCTCAATTGGCATGCTGATGATTTGGTGAATGAGTGTACAAAAAAAACCCTCCACGGTACTACTTGTCATATTCGCCCGGCCAAACCTTGATTCAATCCTATATGAGGCTCAGTGAAATCCTCGCGGTGAAATGGTGGAAGTATGTAGCCAGGTTGGGATAGCGATTCATGCAAGCTTAGCCCACTTTGCATCACTTTCCTGCATCCAGTGGCCCCCCGGTAAAGTAAATGAGACACCCCTGATTCTAACAACTCAGAAAAAATCTGTTTAACAATGGTATTTTTCCGTGGAACCGCCAGCATTGTCACTTCACTAAAAGTGGTTGATCAAAATAATTTGGAAAAACTTTGAAGAATAAAGGTATTTTTCTGCAGAATTGTTTGCATCGTCACTTTATTAAAGGTGGTTGATCTTAATAATCTAGTAAAAATCTGTAACATTACGATATTCCTCCCCAAAACGTTTCATGAAAATTTCTGTAAATATAATGTTTTTGATCATTATTTGGTTTACAATGTTTTCCTTTAATTTTATGTTTTTTTGTTTGGCAGCCGTAGCTGCCAATAAATGACCGTTTTTTTACAGAACTTATTTTTACAATGTTTGCAAAGATACACGTTTTTTTTTTTTATTCAATATAACAGTATAACTGTCATACTAAATATGAAAGGTTCATAAACATAACTCCAAAACGAAACATGAAATCTGTCTAAAAAAGCCTGTAATATTGACTTTATGTGAGTTTTACCTGAAATAAGTATTTTGGAAAGGTTCACAAATACAAAAATTTGGTTTTACTGGCCTCACATTGGTCACACTCAATAAGACAGTTTTTGAACCATATCTCCAAAAATACACATGCAAAATTACAAAAAAATGCCTGAAGAAATGTATTTTTGTGAGTTTTACTGGAAAAAAAACATTTTGTAAGGTTTGCAAAAACAAAAAGAAATGTTTTACCCAATTTGACAGTAATGTACTTAAAATCCTTGGATAATGCAAAAAGAGCAATAAAAATGTATTCCAACATAATTCCTCATCCAAACGTGCAACATGTCTAAAAATGCCTGTGATAACCATGATGTGTGCAGTTTATCAAAGCAACAATCAAACAATCGGAAAATTCCCGTCGTATCAATTCCTAGATATGGCCGTTATTATACTAAATGCACTGGACATAATAAACACAACATTATTAATATTGCTACTACGGATAATTTGATCAAAAATTCCCTAAAACAGCCCACTACCTATAATATAGGTTTTTAAACATAAGATCATTGTCTCCCAAAACGTTGTTAGTAAATGATATCATCAGAGACAACAATCTTAACGTCATCGGTCTCAGCGAAACCTGGCTTAAACCAAACGACTTTTTTGCGCTAAATGAGGCATGTCCTCGTAACTTTACACATGCGCATATTGCCCGTCCGCTTAAAAGGGGTGGAGGGGTCGCACTAATATACAACGAAAACTTTAACCTTAGTCCTAACATAAATAATAAATATAAATCGTTTGAGGTGCTTACTATGAGGTCTGTCACACCGTTCCCTCTACACCTGGCTGTTATCTACCACCCCCCAGGGCCCTATTCGGACTTTATCAATGAATTCTCGGAGTTCGTTGTTGATCTAGTGACACACGCCGATAATATAATCATAATGGGGGACTTTAATATCCATATGAATACCCCATTGGACCCACCGTGCGTAGCGCTCCAGACTATAATTGATAGCTGTGGTCTCACACAAATAATAAATGAACCCACGCATCGCAACGGTATCACGATAGACCTAGTGCTTGTCAGGGGTATCACCGTTTCCAAAGTTACGATACTCCCGTGTACTAAAGTATTGTCCGATCATTACCTTATAAAATTCGAGGTTCAGACGCATGTTCGTCAAACTAATAATAATAATAACTGCTATCAATCAATCCGGTTTCAGGGCAAATCACTCCACGGAGACAGCCCTCGCAAAACTGACTAATGATCTATTGCTAACAATGGATTCTGATGCGTCATCTATGTTGCTGCTCCTCGATCTTAGCGCTGCTTTCGATACCGTTGATCATAATATTTTATTAGAACGTATCAAAACACGAATTGGTATGTCAGACTTAGCCCTGTCTTGGTTTAACTCTTATCTTACTGATAGGATGCAGTGTGTCTCCCATAACAATGTGACCTCGGACTACGTTAAGGTAACGTGTGGAGTTCCCCAGGGTTCGGTCCTTGGCCCTGCACTCTTCAGCATCTACATGCTGCCGCTAGGTGACATCATACGCAAATACGGTATTAGCTTTCACTGTTATGCTGGTGACACCCAACTCTACATGCCCCTAAAGCTGACCAACACGCCGGATTGTAGTCAGCTGGAGGCGTGTCTTAATGAAATTAAACAATGGATGTCCGCTAACTTTTTGCAACTCAACGCCAAAAAAACAGAAATGCTGGCCCATCGGTCCTGCTACACACCGAACTCTATTTAATAATACAACTCTAACATTTGACAACCAAACAATTAAACAAGGCGACACGGTAAAGAATCTGGGTATTATCTTCGACCCAACTTTCTCCTTTGAGGCACACATTAAAAGCGTTACTAAAACGGCTTTCTTTCATATCCGTAATATCGCTAAAATTCGCTCCATTCTGTCCACTAAAGACGCCGAGATCAATATCCATGCATTTGTTACGTCTCGTCTCGATTACTGTAACGTATTATTTTCGGGTCTCCCCATGTCTAGCATTAAAAGATTACAGTTGGTACAAAATGCGGCTGCTAGACTTTTGACAAGAACAAGAAAGTTTGATCACATTACGCCTGTACTGGCTCACCTGCACTGGCTTCCTGTGCACTTAAGATGTGACTTTAAGGTTTTACTACTTACGTATAAAATACTACACGGTCTAGCTCCATCCTATCTTGCCGATTGTATTGTACCATATGTCCCGGCAAGAAATCTGCGATCAAAGGACTCCGGCTTATTAGTGATTCCCAAAGCCCAAAAAAAGTCTGCGGGCTATAGAACGTTTTCCGTTCGGGCTCCAGTACTCTGGAATTCGAATTCGAGATGCCACCTCAGTAGAAGCATTTAAGTCTCACCTTAAAACTCATTTGTATACTGTAGCCTTTAAATAGACTCCCTTTTTAGACCAGTTGATCTGCCGTTTCTTTTCTTTTTCTTCTATGTCCCACTCTCCCTTGTGGAGGGGGTCCGGTCCGATCCGGTGGCCATGTACTGCTTGCCTGTGTATCGGCTGGGGACATCTCTGCGCTGCTGATCCACCTCCGCTTGGGATGGTTTCCTGCTGGCTCCGCTATGAACGGGACTCTCGCTGCTGTGTTGGATCCGCTTTGGACTGGACTCTCGCGACTGTGTTGGATCCATTATGGATTGAACTTTCACAGTATCATGTTAGACCCGCTCCACATCCATTGCTTTCCCCCTCTCCAAGGTTCTCATAGTCTTCATTATCACCGACGTCCCACTGGGTCATTATTGTCACCGATGTCCCACTAGGCGTGAGTTTTCCTTGCCCTTATGTGGGCCTACCGAGGATGTCGTAGTGGTTTGTGCAGCCCTTTGAGACACTAGTGATTTAGGGCTATATAAGTAAACATTGATTGATTGATTGATATTGAATAAATGTGAGTTTTACTAGATACAGTTGTTTTTCTATGGTTTGCAAATACAAAATTTAGGTTTTATTCAATATGAATGTATACTGTAACACTCAATATGAAAGTTATGTAAACATAATTCCTAGACCACACATGAAAAATGACTAATAATTTATGAAATAATGCATCTTTGGGAGTTTTACTCGAAACATATGCTTTTTTAAATGTTGCAAATGCAATTTTTTTTTTTACTCAATATGACTATAATGTTCTTTGAATCCTGAGATAATGCGAAAAAGCAATAAAAATGTTTTCACACATAACCTCTAAACAACACATGCAAAATGGCTAATAATGCCCAGAGATATGTATTTTCGTTAGTTGTACTAGAAAAATGATCTTTTGTAAGGTTTACAAAGAAAAAAGTTAGTTTTTTTATTCAATATAACAGTACCTTTTTATTCAACATAACAGTACCTTTCATACTAAATATGAAAGTTTTATAATCATAACTCCAAAACCAAACATGACATTTCTCAAAAAAAACTGTTATATTGAATTTATGTGAGTTTTACCAGAATCAGGTATTTTGGAAAGAATCACAACTACAAAAATTATGTTTTACTGGCCTCATATTGGTCACACTCAAAATGACAGTTTTCGAAATATAACTCCAAAAATATATGCAAGATGTCCAATAATGCCTGAAGAAATGTATCTTTGAGAGTTTTCCTGAAAATCAAAACATTTGGTAAGGTTTGCAAAAATAAAGAGTATTTTTTTACTAAATTTGACGGTAATGTACTTAGAATCCTGAGATAATGCGAAAAAAGCAATAAAAATGTATTCCAACATAATTTCTAAACAACACATCCAAAATGGCTAATAATTCCTAGAGATACATATTTTCGTTAGTTGTACTAGAAAAATGATATTTTGTAAGGTTTGCAAAGACACGGGTTAGTTTTTTTTATTCAATATAACAGTATAACTCATACTAAATATGAAATGTTTATAATCATAACTCCAAACCAAACATGAAATTTCCCTAAAAAAAAGCCTGTACTATTGAATGTATGTGAGTTTTACCAGAATAGGTATTTTGGAAAGAATCACAACTACAAAAATTAGGTTTTACTGGGCTCATATTGGTCACACTCAAAATGACAATTTTGAAACATAACTCCAAAAGTAGAAATGCAAAATGGCTAATAATTCCTGAAGAAATGTATCTTTGAGAGTTTTCCTGGAAAAAAAAAACATTTGTTAAGGTTTGCAATAACAAAAAGTATTTTTGTTTACTACTTTTGACAGTAATGTACTTAGAATCCTGAGATAATGCGAAAAAAGCAATAAAAATGTATTGCAACATAATTCCTAATCCAAACGTACTAGATGTCTAAAAATGCCTGTGATATTGAATAAATGTGAGTTTTACTAGATACCGTTGTTTTTCTATAGTTTGCAAATATAAAAATGAGGTTTTACTCAATATGACTGTATACTGTAACACTCAATATGACAGTTATTTAAACATAACTCCTACACCACACATGAAAAATGGCTCATAATGCCTGAAATAATGCATCTTTGTGAGTTTTACTCGAAACATATGCTTTTTTAATCTTGCTAATGCAAAAAGTAGTTTTTTACTCAATATGAATATAATGTTCTTAGAATCCTGAGATAATGCGAAAAAAGCAATAAAAATGTATTCAAACATACATTCTAAACAACAGATGTAAAATGGCTAATAATGCCTAGAGATATGTTTTTTCGTTGGTTGTACAAGAAAAACTATATTTTGTAAGGTTTGCAAAGACACAAGTTAGTTTTTTTAATTCAATATAACAGTATAACTTTCGTACTAAATATGAAATGTTTATAATCAGAACTCCAAAACCAAACATGAAATTTCTCTAAAAAAGTCTGTAAAATTGAATTCATGTGAGTTTTACCAGAATCAGGTATTGTGGAAACAATCACAACTACAAAAATTAGGTTTTACTGGCCGTGAATGCGTGGGTTCCCTCCGGGTACTCCGGCTTCCTCCCACCTCCAAAGACATGCACCTGGGGATAGGTTGATTGGCAACACTAAATTGGCCCTAGTGTGTGAATGTGAGTGTGTGTTGTCTGTCTATCTGTGTTGGCCCTGCGATGAGGTGGCGACTTGTCCAGGGTGTACCCCGCCTTCCGCCCGATTGTAGCTGAGATAGGCGCCAGCGCCCCCCGCGACCCCGAAAGGGAATAAGCGGTAGGAAATGGATGGATGGATGGCCTCATATTGGTCACACTCAAAATGAGAGTTTTCAAAACATAACTCCAAAAATATTTATGCAAGATGTCCAATAATGCCTGAAGAGTTTTCCTGAAAATCAAAACATTTGGTAAGGTTTGCAAAAACAAAAAGTAATTTTTTACTAATTTTGACAGTAATGTACTTAGAATCCTGAGATAATGCGAAAAAAGCAATAAAAATGTATTCCAGCATAACTCCTAATCCAAACGAGCAAAATGTCTAAAAAAGGCCTGTGATATTGAATACGTGTGGGTTTCACTAGATACAGTTGTTTTTCTATGGTTTGCAAATATAAAAATGAGGTTTTACTCAATATGACTGTGTACTGTAACACAGTGGTGTAGGAGTTAAACATAACTCCTACACCACACATGAAAAATGGCTTATAATGCCTGGAATAATAAATCTTTGGGAGTTTTACTCGGAATATATGCTTTTTTAAATCTTGCAAATACAAAAAGTAGTTTTTCCCTCAATATGTCTGTAATGTTCTTAGAATCCTGAGATAATGCGAAAAAAGCAATAAAAATGAATTCAAACATAACTTCTAAACATCCATCCATCCATCCATCTTCTTCCGCTTATCTGAGGTCGGGTCGCGGGGGCAGCAGCCTAAGCAGGGAAGCCCAGACTTCCCTCTCCCCAGCCACTTCGTCTAGCTCTTCCCGGGGGATCCCGAGGCGTTCCCAGGCCAGCCGGGAGACATAGTCTTCCCAACGTGTCCTGGGTCTTCCCCGTGGCCTCCTACCGGTTGGACGTGCCCTAAACACCTCCCTCGGGAGGCGTTCGGGTGGCATCCTGACCAGATGCCCGAACCACCTCATCTGGCTCCTCTCCATGAGGAGGAGCAGCGGCTTTACTTTGAGTTCCTCCCGGATGGCAGAGCTTCTCACCCTATCTCTAAGGGAGAGCCCCGCCACACGGCGGAGGAAACTCATTTCGGCCGCTTGTACCCGTGATCTTATCCTTTCGGTCATGACCCAAAGCTCATGACCATAGGTGAGGATGGGAACGTAGATCGACCGGTAAATTGAAAGCTTTGCCTTCCGGCTCAGCTCCTTCTTCACCACAACAGATCGGTACAACGTCCGCATTACTGAAGACGCCGCACCGATCCGCCTGTCGATCTCACGATCCACTCTTCCCCCACTCGTGAACAAGACTCCTAGGTACTTGAACTCCTCCACTTGGGGCAGGGTCTCCTCCCCAAAGATGGCACTCCACCCTTTTCCGGGAGAGAACCATGGACTCGGATTTGGAGGTGCTGATTCTCATTCCGGCCGCTTCACACTCGGCTGCGAACCGATCCAGTGAGAGCTGAAGATCCCGGCCAGATGAAGCCAACAGGACCACATCGTCTGCAAAAAGCAGAGACCTAATCCCGCGGCCACCAAACCGGAACCCCTCAATGCCTTGACTGCGCCTAGAAATTCTGTCCATAAAAGTTATGAACAAAATCGGTGACAAAGGGCAACCTTGGCGGAGTCCAACCCTCACTGAAAACGTGTCCGACTTACTGCCAGCAATGCGGACCAAGCTCTGACACTGATCGTACAGGGATCGGACTGCCATAATAAGACAGTCCGATACCCCATACTCTCTGAGCACTCCCCACAGGACTTCCCGAGGGACACGGTCGAATGCCTTCTCCAAGTCCACAAAGCACATGTAGACTGGTTGGGCAAACTCCCATGCACCCTCAAGAACCCTGCCGAGAGTATAGAGCTGGTCCACAGTTCCACGACCAGGACGAAAACCACACTGTTCCTCCTGAATCCGAGGTTCGACTATCCGGCGTAGTCTCCTCTCCAGTACACCTGAATATACCTTACCGGGAAGGCTGAGGAGTGTGATCCCACGATAGTTGGAACACACCCTCCGGTCCCCCTTCTTAAAGAGAGGGACCACCACCCCGGTCTGCCAATCCAGAGGTACCGCCCCCGATGTCCACGCGATGCTGCAGAGTCTTGCCAACCAAGACAGCCCCACAGCATCCAGAGCCTTAAGGAACTCCGGGCGGATCTCATCCACCCCTGGGGCCTTGCCACCGAGGAGCTTTTTAACTACTTCAGCAACCTCAGCCCCAGAAATAGGAGAGTCCACCACAGATTCCCCAGGCACTGCTTCCTCATAGGAAGACGTGTTGGTGGGATTGAGGAGGTCTTCAAAGTATTCCTTCCACCTATACACAACATCCGCAGTTGAGGTCAGCAGAACACCATCCGCACCATACACGGTGTTGACAGTGCACTGCTTCCCCTTCCTGAGGCGGCGGATGGTGGTCCAGAATCGCTTCGAAGCCATCCGGACGTCATTTTCCATGGCTTCCCCAAACTCTTCCCATGTCCGAGTTTTTGCCTCTGTGACCGCCGAAGCTGCACACCGCTTGGCCTGTCGGTACCTGTCCACTGCCTCTGGAGTCCTATGAGCCAAAAGAACCCGGTAGGACTCCTTCTTCAGCTTGACGGCATCCCTCACCGCTGGTGTCCACCAGCGGGTTCTAGGATTACCGCCACGACAAGCACCAACTACCTTGCGGCCACAGCTCCGATCAGCCGCCTCGACAATAGAGGTGCGGAACATGGTCCACTCGGACTCAATGTCCAGCACCTCCCTCGTGACATGTTCAAAGTTCCTCCGGAGGTGGGAATTGAAACTTTGTCTGACAGGAGACTCTGCCAGACGTTCCCAGCAAACCCTCACAATGCGTTTGGGCCTGCCAGGTCTGTCCGGCATCCTCCCCCACCATCGCAGCCAACTCACCACCAGGTGGTGATCGGTAGAAAGCTCCGCCCCTCTCTTTACCCGAGTGTCCAAAACATGAGGCCGCAAATCCGATGACACAACTACAAAGTCGATCATGGAACTGCGGCCTAAGGTGTCCTGGTGCCAAGTGCACATATGGACACCCTTATGTTTGAACATGGTGTTTGTTATGGACAAACTGTGACGAGCACAGAAGCCCAATAACAAAACACCACTCGGGTTCAGATCAGGGTGACCATTCTTCCCAATCACGCCTCTCCAGGTTTCACT
Organism: Nerophis ophidion; assembly: GCF_033978795.1. Classification (NCBI taxonomy): domain Eukaryota; kingdom Metazoa; phylum Chordata; class Actinopteri; order Syngnathiformes; family Syngnathidae; genus Nerophis; species Nerophis ophidion. The sequence goes on from NC_084617.1 coordinate 41,253,292, forward strand.
GTCGTTACCAACATGAGCGTCCCCCAGTAGGACAAGGGAATCACCCGGGGGAGCACTTTCCAGTACTCCCTCGAGTATACCCAAAAAGGGTGGGTACTCTGAACTGTTGTTTGGTGCGTAAGCGCAAACGACAGTCAGGACCCGTCCCCCCACCCGAAGGCGGAGGGAGGCTACCCTTTCGTCCACTGGGTTGAACTCCAACGTGCAGGCTTTAAGCCGGGGGGCAACCAGAATTGCCACCCCAGCCCGTCGCCTCTCACTGCCGGCCACGCCAGAGTGAAAGAGAGTCCATCCCCTTTCAAGAGAAGTGGTTCCAGAGCCCTTGCTGTGCGTCGAAGTGAGTCCGACTACATCCAGCCGGAATTTCTCTACTTCGCACACTAGCTCAGGCTCCTTTCCCCCCAGTGACGTGACGTTCCACGTCCCAAGAGCGAGCTTATGTAGCCGAGGATCGGACCGCCAAGTGCCCTGCCTTCGGCTTCCGCCCAGCTCACATTGCACCCGACCTAATAATGCCTAGAGATATGTGTTTTCGTTAGTTGTACTAGAAAAATGAGATTTGGTAAGTTTTGCAAATACACTAATTCGTTTTTTTATTCAATTAAACAGTATAACTGTCGTACTAAATATGAAAGGTTTATAATCATAACTCCAAAACCAAACATGAAATTTGTCTAAAAAAGTCTGTAATATTGAATTCAAGTGAGTTTTACCAGAATCAGGTATTTTGGAAAGAATCACAAATACAAAAATTTGGTTTTACTGGCCTCATATTGGTCACACTAAAAATGACAGTTTTCGAAACATAACTCCAAAAATATACATGCAAAATGTAGAATAATGCCTGAAGAAATGTATCTTTGAGAGTTCTCCTGAAAATCTAAAATTTGGTAAGGTTTTAAAAACAAAAGTAATTTTTCTACTAAGTTTGACAGTAATGTACTTAGAATCCTGGAATAATGCGAAAAAAGCAATAAATTGTATTCCAACATAATGCCTGTGATTTTGAATAAATGTGAGTTTCACTCGATACAGTTGTTTTTCTATGGTTTGCAAATAAAAAATAAAAATTTAGGTTTTACTCAATATGACTGTATACTTTGGTCCTGTGGTCTCCATCAGCAAAGCTGGCTTATGTCGTGGAGCTGACAGTACCATGGGAAGAAGGGGTTGAAGAGGCTTATGAGAGGAAGAGAAACAAATATTCTGACCTGGCAGCTGAAGCATCCCAGAACGGCTGGAAGACCAACATTTTCCCAGTAAAGGTGGGATGCAGGGGATTTATTGCCACATCTACCATCAGTCTGTTGAGGAAAATGGGGTTGAAAGGACGTTCCCTCCAACAGACTATCAAGTCCATGTCAAATGCTGCCGAAAAAGCCAGCAACTGGCTCTGGATTAAGCGCAAGGACCCCAACTGGGCAGTAAGATAAGAGACAATGGTATGCGGTCAGGCATAGGCCTGACTCAGGGAAAAGGACGACCCTGCCATGCATAGTCCAACAGGATGTGGAGGGTATGGCATGGAGGGGGGTGTACCTGGGACGCTAGGCACACCGTTGAGCCCTCTGGAGACGTCGTGGGCTTCAAATCAACGAAACGTCGATGAAGCAGGGTGCCCACCTGAAGACCCCAATGACATACATACCCTCCTTTTCACCACTCCACACCGACTGCTACCGTCAAGACTGTTCCTACTTACCGAAGGGATTGAAACACCTAGTTCTATCTGCTTTACTGTAACACTCAATATGACAGTTATTTAAACATAACTCCTACACCACACATGGAAAATGTCTAATAATGCCTGAAATAATGCATCTTTGGGAGTTTTACTCGAAACATATGCTTTTTTAAATCTTGCAAATGCAAAAAGTAGTTTTTTACTCAATATGACTGTAATGTTCCTAGACTCCTGACATAATGCGAAAAAAGCAATAAAAATGTATTCAAACATAACTTCTAAACACCACATGCAAAATGGCTAATAATGCCTAGAGATATGTATTTTCGTTAGTTGTACAAGAAAAATATATTTTGTAAGGTTTGCAAAGACACAAATTAGTTTTTTATTCAATGTAACAGTATAACTGTCATACTAAATATGAAAGGTTTATAATCATAACTCAAAAACCAAGCATGAAATTTCTCTAAAAAAAGCCTGTAATATTGAATTCATGTGATTTTTACCAGAATAAGGTATTTTGGAATGAATTACAACTACAAAAAAATGTTTTTACTGGCCTCATATTGGTCACACTCAAAGTGACAATTTTGAAACATAACTCCAAAATTAGAAATGCAAAATGTCTAATAATGCCTGAAGAAATGTATCTTTGAGAGTTTTTCCGGAGAAAAAACATTTGGTAAGGATTGCAAAAACAAAAAGTAATGTTTTACCAAATTTGACAGTAATGTACTTAGAATCCTGAGATAATGCGAAAAAAGCAATAAAAATGTATTCCAACATAATTCCTAATCCAAACGAGCAAAATGTCTAATAATGCCTAGACATATGTATTTTCATTAGTTGTACAAGAAACATATATTTTGTAAGGTTTGCAAAGACACAAATTAGTTTTTTATTTAATATAATAGTATAACTGTCATACTAAATATGAATGGTTTTAAATCATAACTCCAAAACCAAACATGAAATGTCTCTAAAAAAGCCTGTAATATTGAATTTATGTGAATTTTACCAGAATCAGGTATTTTGGAAAGGTTCACAAATACAAAAATTAGGTTTTACTGGCCTCATATTGGTCACACTCAAAATGAAAATTTTGAAACATAACTCCAAAAGTAGAAATGCAAAATGTCTAATAATGCCTGAAGAAATGTATCTTTGAGAGTTTTCCTGAAAATCAAAACATTTGGTAAGGTTTGCAAAAACAAAAGTAATTTTTCTACTAAGTTTGACCGTAATGTACTTAGAATCCTGAGATAATGCGAAAAAAGCAATAAAAACGTATTCCAACATAATTCCTAATCCAAACGAGCAAAATGTCTAAAAAGGCCTTTGATATTGAATACGTGTGAGTTTCACTAGATACAGTTGTTTTTCTATGGTTTGCAAATACAAAATTTTGGTTTTACTCAATAAGACTGTATACTGTAACACTCAATATGACAGTTTTTAAACATAACTCCTACACCACTCATGAAAAATGGCCTATAATGCCTGAAATAATGCAACTTTGGGAGTTTTACTCGAAACATATGCTTTTTTAAATCTTGCAAATGCAAAAAGTAGTTTTTTACTCAATATGACTATAATGTTCTTGGAATCCTGAGGAAATGCAAAAAAAGCAATAAAAATGTATTCAAACATAACTTCTAAACAACTAATGCAAAATGGCTAATAATGCCTTGACATATGTATTTTCGTTAGTTGTACAAGAAAAATGATCTTTTGTAAGGTTTGCAAATACACAAATTAGTTTTTTTTATTCGATATAACAGTATAACCGTCATACAAAATATGAAAGGTTTATAATCATAACTCCAAAACCAAACATGAAATGTCTCTAAAAAAAGCCTGTAATATTAAATTCCTGTGATTTTTACCAGAATCAGGTATTTTGGAAAGAATCACAACTACAAAAATTAGGGTTTACTGGCCTCGTATTGGTCACACTCAAAATGACAATTTTGAAACATAACTCCAAAAGTAGAAATGCAAAATAGCTAATAATGCCTGAAGAAATGCATCTTTGAGAGTTTTTCTGGAAAAAAAAACATTTGGTAAGGATTGCAAAAACAAAAAGTAATGTTTTACTAAATTTGACAGTGATGTACTTGGGATCCTGAAATAATGCGAAAAAGCAATAAAATGTATTCAAACATAACTTCTAAACAACACATGCAAAATGGCTAATAATGCCTAGACATATGTATTTTCGTTAGTTGTACAAGAAACATATATTTTGTAAGGTTTGCAAAGACACAAATTAGTTTTTTATTCAATATAACAGTATAACTGTCATACTAAATATGAAAGGTTTTAAATCATAACTCCAAAACCAACATGAAATGTCTCTAAAAAAGCCTGTAATATTGAATTTATGTGAATTTTACCAGAATCAGGTATTTTGGAAAGGTTCACAAATACAAAAATTAGATTTTACTGGCCTCATATTGGTCACACTCAAAATGAAAATTTTGAAACATAACTCCAAAAGTAGAAATGCAAAATGTCTAATAATGCCTGAAGAAATGTATCTTTGAGAGTTTTCCTGAAAATCTAAACATTTGGTAAGGTTCGCAAAAACAAAAGTAATTTTTCTACTAAGTTTGACCGTAATGTACTTAGAATCCTGAGATAATGCGAAAAAAGCAATACAAATGTATTCCAACATAATTCCTAATCCAAACGAGCAAAATGTCTAAAAAGGCCTGTGATATTGAACACGTGTGAGTTTCACTAGATACAGTTGTTTTTCTATGGTTTGCAAATACAACATGTTGGTTTTACTCAATATGACTGTATACTGTAACACTCAAATATGACAGTTTTTAAACATAACTCCTACACCACACACGAAAAATGGCCTATAATACCTGAAATAATGCAACTTTGGGAGTTTTACTCGAAACATATGCTTTTTTAATCTTGCAAATGCAAAAAGTAGTTTTTTACTCAATATGACTATGATGTTCTTAGAATCCTGAGGAAATGCAAAAAAAGCAATAAAAAGTATTCAAACATAACTTCTAAACAACTAATGCAAAATGGCTAATAATGCCTAGACATATTTATTTTCGTTAGTTGTACAAGAAAAATTATCTTTTGTAAGGTTTGCAAATACACAAATTAGTTTTTTTATTCAATATAACAGTATAACTGTCATACAAAATATGAAAGGTTTATAATCATAACTCCAAAACCGAGCATGAAATTTCTCCAAAAAAAAAGCCTGTAATATTTAATTCATGTGATTTTTACCAGAATCAGGTATTTTAGGAAAGAATCACAACTACAAAAATTAGGGTTTACTGGCCTCATGTTGGTCACACTCAAAATGACAATTTTGAAACATAACTCCAAACGTAGAATGCAAAATGTCTAATAATGCCTGAAGAAATGTATCTTTGAGAGTTTTTGTGGAAAAAAAAAACATTTGGTAAGGATTGCAAAAACAAAAAGTAATTTTTTACTAAATTTGACAGTAATGTACTTGGAATCCTGAGATAATGCGAAAAAAGCAATAAAAACGTATTCCAACATAATTCCTAATCCAAACGTGCAAAATGTCTAAAAATGCCTGTGATTTTGATAAATGTGGGTTTCACTAGATACAGTTGTTTTTCTATGGTTTGCAAATATAAAAATGAGGTTTTACTCAATATGACTGTGTACTGTAACACTCAATATGACAGTTATGTAAACATAACTCCTACACCACACATGAAAAATGGCTTATAATGCCTGAAATAATGCATCTTTTGGAGTTTTACTCGAGACATATGCTTTTTTAAATCTTGCAAATGCAAAAAGTTGTTTTTTACTCAATATGACTGTAATGTTCTTAGAATCCTGAGATACTGCGAAAAAAGCAATAAAAATGTATTCAACATAACTTCTAAACACCACATGCAAAAATAGCTAATAATGCCTAGAGATATGTATTTTCGTTACATGTACTAGAAAAATGATCTTTTATAAGGTTTTGCAAAGACACAAATTAGTTTTTTTTATTCAATATAACAGTATAACTGTCATACTAAATATGAAAGGTTTATAATCATAACTCCAAAACAAACATGAAATTTCTCTAAAAAAAATAGCCTGTAATATTGAATTTATGTGAGTTTTACCAGAATCAGGTATTTTGGAAAGAATCACAACTACAAAATTAGGTTTTGCTGGCCTCATATTGGTCACACTCAAAATGACAATTTTGAAACATAACTCCAAAAGTAGAAATGCAAAATGTCTTATAATGCCTGAAGAAATGTATCTTTGAGAGTTTTTCTGGAAAAAAGACATTGGTAAGGTTTGCAAAAACAAAAAGTAATTTTTTACTAAATTTGACAGTAATGTACTTACAATCCTGAGATAATGCGAAAAAAGCAATAAAAATGTATTCCAACATAATTCCTAATCAAACGTGCAAAATGTCAAAAAAAAAGCCTGTGATTTTGAATAAATGTGAGTTTAACTAGATACAGTTGTTTTTCTATGGTTTGCAAATATAAAAATGAGGTTTTACTCAATATGACTGTGTACTGTAACACTCAATATGACAGTTTATGTAAACATAACTCCTACACCACACATGAGAAATGGCTTATAATGCCTGAAATAATGCATCTTTGGGAGTTTTACTCGAGACATATGCTTTTTTAAATCTTGCAAATGCAAAAAGTTGTTTTTTACTCAATATGACTGTAATGTTCTTAGAATCCTGAGATAATGCGAAAAAAGCAATAAAAATGTATTCAAACATAACTTCTAAAAACCACATGCAAAATAGCTAATAATGCCTAGAGATATGTATTTTCGTTACTTGTACTAGAAAACATGATCTTTTGTAAGGTTTGCAAAGACACAAAATAGTTTTTTTATTCAATATAACAGTATAACTGTCATAATAAATATGAAAGGTTTATAATCATAAATCCAAAACCAAACATGAAATTTCTCTAAAAAAAAGCCTGTAATATTGAATTTGTGTGAGTTTTACCAGAATCAGGTATTTTGGAAAGAATCACAACTACAAAAATTAGGTTTTACTGGCCTCATATTGGTCACACTCAAAATGACAGTTTTTGAAACATAACTCCAAAAATATATATGCAAAATGTCTAATAATGCCTGAAAAAATGTATCTTTGAGAGTTTTCCTGGAAAAAAAACATTTGGTAAGGTTTGCAAAAAACAAAAAGTATTTTTTTACTAAATTTGACAGTAATGTACTTAGAATCCTGAGATAATGCGAAAAAAGCAATAAAAATGTATTCCAACATAATTCCTAATCCAAACGAGCAAAATGTCTAAAAAAGCCTGTGATTTTGAATATATGTGAGTTTAACTAGATACAGTTGTTTTTCTATGGTTTGCAAATACAAAATTTAGGTTTTAATCAATATGACTGTATACTGTAACACTCAATATGACAGTTATGTAAACATAACTCCTACACCACACATGAAAAATGGCTTATAATGCCTGAAATAATGCATCTTTGGGAGTTTTACTCGAGACATATGCTTTTTTTAAATCTTGCAAATGCAAAAAGTTGTTTTTTACTCAATATGACTGTAATGTTCTTAGAATCCTAAGATAATGCGAAAAAAGCAATAAAAATGTATTCAAACATAACTTCTAAACACCACATGCAAAATAGCTAATAATGCTAGAGATATGTATTTTCGTTACATGTACTAGAAAAATTATCTTTTGTAAGGTTTGCAAAGACACAAATTAGTTTTTTATTCAATATAACAGTATAACTGTCATACTAAATATGAAGGTTTATAATCATAACTCCAAAAACAAACATGAAATTTCTCTAAAAAAAAGCCTGTAATATTGAATTTATGTGAGTTTTACCAGAATCAGGTATTTTGGAATGAATCACAACTACAAAAATTAGGTTTTACTGGCCTTTATTGGTCACACTCAAAATGACAATTTGAAACATAACTCCAAAAGCAGAAATGCAAAATGTCTAATAATGCCTGAAGAAATGTATCTTTGAGAGTTTTTCTGGAAAAAAAACATTTGGTAATGTTTGCAAAAACAAAAAGTAATTTTTTACTAAATTTGACAGTAATGTACTTAGAATCCTGGGATAATGCGAAAAAAGCAATTAAAATGTATTCCAACATAATTCCTAATCCAAACGAGCAAAATAATCCAAACGAGCAAAATGTCTAAAAAGCCCTGTGATATTGAATACGTGTGAGTTTTACTAGATACAGTTGTTTTTCAATGGTTTGCAAATATAAAAATGAGGTTTTACTCAATATGACTGTGTACTGTAACACTTAATATGACAGTTATGTAAACATAACTCCTACACCACACATGAAAAATGGCTTATAATGCCTGGAATACTGCATCTTTGGGAGTTTTACTCGGAACATATGCTTTTTTAAATCTTGAAAATGCAAGAAGTAGTTTTTCCCTCAATATGTCTATAATGTTCTTAGAATCCTGAGAGGGGCTTCACGGTGGCAGAGGGGTTAGTGCGTCTGCCTCACAATACAAAGCTCCTGCAGTCTTGGGTTCAATCCCAGGCTCGGGATCTTTCTGTGTGGAGTTTGCATGTTCTCCCCGTGAATGCGTGGGTTCCCTCCGGGTACTCCGGCTTCCTCCCACCTCCAAAGACATGCACCTGGGGATAGGTTGATTGGCAACACTAAATTGGCCCTAGTGTGTGAATGTGAGTGTGAATGTTGTCTGTCTATCTGTGTTGGCCCTGCGATGAGGTGGCGACTTGTCCAGGGTGTACCCCGCCTTCTGCCCGATTGTAGCTGAGATAGGCGCCAGCACCCCCCGCGACCCCGAAAGGGAATAAGCGGTAGAAAATGGATGGATGGATGGATGGTATCCTGAGATAATGCGAAAAAAGCAATAAAAATGTATTCAAACATAACTTCTAAACAACACATGCAAAATGGCTAATAATGCCTAGAGATATGTGTTTTTGTTAGTTGTATTAGAAAAATTAGATTTTGTAAGGTTTGAAAATACACAAATCTGTTTTTTTACTCAATTAAACAGTTTAACTGTCATACTAAATATGAAAGGTTTATAATCATAACTCCAAAACCAAACATGAAATTTTTCTAAAAAAAAGTCTGTAATATTGAATTTATGAGTTTTACCAGAATCAGGTATTTTGGAAAAAATCACAACTACAAAAATTAGGTTTTACTGGCCTCATATTGGTCACACTCAAAATTACAATTTTGAAACATAACTCCAAAAGTAGAAATGCAAAATGTCTAATAATGCCTGAAGAAATGTATCTTTGAGAGTTTTTCTGGAAAAAAAACATTTGGTAAGGTTTGCAAAAACAAAAAGTAATTTTTTACTAAATTTGACAGTAATGTACTTACAATCCTGAGATAATGCGAAAAAAGCAATAAAAATGTATTCCAACATAATTCCTAATCCAAATGTGCAAAATGTCAAAAAAAAAGCCTGTGATTTTGAATAAATGTGAGTTTAACTAGATACAGTTGCTTTTCTCTGGTTTGCAAATAGAAAATTTAGATTTAACTCAATATGACTGTATACTGTAACACTCAATATGACAGTTATGTAAACATAACTCCTACACCACACATGAGAAATGGCTTATAATGCCTGAAATAATGCATCTGTGGGAGTTTTACTCGAGACATGCTTTTTTAAATCTTGCAAATGCAAAAAGTTGTTTTTTACTCAATATGACTGTAATGTTCTTAGAATCCTGAGATAATGCGAAAAAAGCAATAAACATGTATTCAAACATAACTTCTAAACACCACATGCAAAATAGCTAATAATGCCTGGAGATATGTATTTTCGTTACATGTACTAGAAAAATGATCTTTTGTAAGGTTTGCAAAGACACAAATTAGTTTTTTATTCAATATAACAGTATAACTGTCATACTAAATATGAAAGGTTTATAATCATAACTCCAAAACCAAACGTGAAATTTCTCTAAAAAAAAGCCTGTAATATTGAATTTATGTGAGTTTTACCAGAATCAGGTATTTTGGAAAGAATCACAACTACAAAAATTAAGTTTTACTGGCCTCATATTGGTCACACTCGAAATGACAATTTTGAAACATAACTCCAAAAGTAGAAATGCAAAATGTCTTATAATGCCTGAAGAAATGTATCTTTGAGAGTTTTTCTGGAAAAAAAAAACATTTGGTAAGGATTGCAAAAACAAAAAGTAATGTTTTACTAAATTTGACAGTAATGTATTTAGAATCCTGAGATGATGCGAAAAAAGCAATAAAAATGTATTCCAACATAATTCCTAATCCAAACGAGCAAAATGTCTAAAAAAGCCTGTGATTTTGAATAAATGTGAGTTTAACAAGATACAGTTGTTTTTCTATGGTTTGTAAATACAACATTTTGGCTTAACTCAATATGACTGTATACTGTAACACTCAATATGACAGTTATGTAAACATAACTCCTACACCTCACATGAAAAATGGCTTATAATGCCTGAAATAATGCATTATTAGACATTTTGCATTTCTACTTTTGGAGTTATGTTTCAAAATTGTCATTTTGAGTGTGACCAATATGAGGCCAGTAAAACCTAATTTTTGTAGTTGTGATTCTTTCCAAAATACCTGATTCTGGTAAAACTCACATAAATTCAATATTATAGGCTTTTTTTTTGAGAAATTTCATGTTTGGTTTTGGAGTTATGATTATAAACCTTTCATATTTAGTATGACAGTTATATAGTTATATTGAATAAAAAAACTAATTTGCGTCTTTGCAAACCTTACAAAAGACATTTTTTCTAGTACAAGTAACGAAAATACATATCTCTAGGCATTATTAGCTATTTTGCATGTGTTGTTTAGAAGTTATGTTTGAATACATTTTTATTGCTTTTTTCGCATTATCTCAGGATTCTAAGAACATTACAGTCATATTGAGTAAAAAACAACTTTTTGCATTTGCAAGATTTAAAAAAGCATATGTCTAAAGTAAAACTCCCAAAGATATATTATTTCAGGCATTATAAGCCATTTTTCATGCGTGGTGTAGAAGTTATGTTTACATAACTGTCATATTGAGTGTTACAGTACACAGTCATATTGAGTAAAACCTCATTTTTTATATTTGCAAACCATAGATAAACAACTGTATCTAGTGAAACTCACATTTATTCAATATCACAGGCATTTTTAGACATTTTGCACGTTTGGATTAGGAATTATGTTGGAATACATTTTTATTGCTTTTTTTGCATTATCTCAGGATTTTAAGTACATTACTGTCAAATTTAGTAAAAAATTACTTTTTGTTTTTGGAAACCTTACCAAATGTTTTTTTTCCAGTAAAAATCTCAAAGATACATTTCTTCAGGCATTATTAGACATTTTGCATTTCTACTTTTGGAGTTATGTTTCAAAATTGTCATTTTGAGTGTGACCAATATGAGGCCGGTAAAACCTAATTTTTGTAGTCGTGATTCTTTCCAAAATAACTGATTCTGGTAAAACTCACATAAATTCAATATTACAGGCTTTTTTTTAGAGAAATTTCATGTTTGGTTTTGGAGTTATGATTATAAACCTTTCATATTTAGTATGACAGTTCTACTGTTATATTGAATACAAAACTAACTTGTGTCTTTGTGAACCTCACATCAAATCATTTTTCTAGTACAACTAACAAAAATACATATCTCTAAGCATTTTTTAGCAATTTTGCATGTGTTGTTTAGAAGTTATGTTTGAATACATTTTTATTGCTTTTTCGCATTATCTCAGGATTGTAAGACTATTATAGTCATATTGCGTAAAAAACTACTTTTCGCATTTGCAAGATTTAAAAACGCATATGTTTCGAGTAAAACTCCAAAAGATGCATTATTTCAGGCATTATTAGCCATTTTTCATGTGTGATGTAAGAATTATGTTTAAATAACTGTCATATTGAGTGTTACAGTATACAGTCATATTGAGTAAAACTTCCTTTTTGTATTTGCAAACCATAAAAAAAACAACTGTATCTAGTAAAACTCACATGTATTCAATATCACAGGCATTTTTAGACATTTTGCACGTTTGGATTAGGAATTATGTTGGAATACATTTTTATTGCTTCATCTCAGGATTCTAAGTACATTACTGTCAAATTGAGTGAAAAAATTAATTTTTGTTTTTGCAAACCCTACCAAATGTTTTTTTTTTCAAGAAAACTCTCAAAGATGCATTTCTTCAGGTATTATTAGACATTTTGCATGTGTATTTTTGGAGTTTAGTTTCAAAAACTGACATTTTGAGTTCGACAAATATGAGGCCAGTAAAACCTGTTTTGTGTATTTCTGAACCTTTCCAAAATACCTGATTCCGGTAAAACTCACATAAATTCAATATTACAGGGTTTTTAAGACAATTTTCATGTTTGGTTTTGGAGTTATGATTATAAACCTTCCATATTTAGTACTGTTCTATTGAATAAAAAAAACAAACTTGTGTCTTTGTGAACCTCACAAAAGATCATGTTTCTAGTACAACTAACAAAAATACATATCTCTAGGCATTATTAGCCATTTTGCATGTGTTGTTTAGAAGTTATATTTGAATACATTTGTATTGCTTTTTTCGCATTGTCTCAGGATTGTAAGACTATTATAGTCATATTGAGTAAAAAACTACTTTTTGCATTTGCAAGATTTAAAAACGCATATGTATCGAATAAAGTCCCTAATTTGCATTATTTCAGGCATTATTGGCCGGTTTTCATGTGTGGTGTGGGAGTTATGTTTAAATAACTGTCATATTGAGTGTTACAGTATACAGTCATATTTAGTAATACCTCATTTTTGTATTTGCAAACCATAGAAAAACAACTGTATCCAGGAAAACTCACATGTATTCAATATCACAGGCATTTCAGACATGTTGCACGTTTGGATCAGTAATTATGTTGGAATCCATTTTTATTGCTTTTTTCGCATTGTATCAAGATTCTAAGTAGATTACCGTCAAATTGAGTAAAGCATTACTTTTTGTTTTGCAAACCCTACCAAATGTGTTTTTTCAGGAAAACTCTCAAAGATGCATTTCTTCAGGCATTATTAGACATTTTGCATGTGTATTTTTGGAGTTATGTTTCAAAAACTGACATTTTGAGTTCGACCAATATGAGGCCAGTAAAACCTGATTTTTGTATTTGTGAACCTTTCCAAAATACCTGATTCCGGTAAAACTCCCATAAATTCAATATTACAGGCTTTTTTAGACACATTCCATGTTTGGTTTTAGAGTTATGATTATAAACCTTTCATATTTAGTATGACAGTTACACTGTTCTATTGAATAAAAAAACTAACTTGTGTCTTTGTGAACCTCACATCAAATCATTTTTCTAGTACAACTAACAAAAATACACATATCTTGGCATTATTAGCAATTTTGCATGTGTTTTTTAGAAGTTATGTTTGAATAAATTTTTATTGCTTTTTCGCATTACCTTAGAATTGTAAGACTATTATAGTCATATTGAGTAAAAAACTACTTTTTGCATTTGCAAGATTTAAAAACCCATATGTTTCGAGTAGGGCTTCACGGTGGGAGAGGGGTTAGTGCGTCTGCCTCACAATACGAAGGTCCTGCAGTCCTGGGTTCAAATCCAGGCTCGGGATCTTTCTGTGTGGAGTTTGCATGTTCTCCCCGTGAATGCGTGGGTTCCCTCCGGGTACTCCGGCTTCCTCCCACTTCCAAAGACATGCACCTGGGGATAGGTTGATTGCAACACTAAATTGGCCCTAGTGTGTGAATGTGAGTGTAAATGTTGTCTGTCTATCTGTGTTGGCCCTGCGATGAGGTGGCGACTTGTCCAGGTGTACCCGCCTTCCGCCCGATTGTAGCTGAGATAAGCGCCAGCGCCCCCCGCGACTCCGAAAGGGAATAAGCGGTAGAAAATGGATGGATGTTTCGAGTAAAACTCCCAAAGATGCATTATTTCAGCATTATTAGCCAGTTTTCAAGTGTGGTGTAGGACTTATGTTTTAAATAACGGTCATATTGAGTGTTACAGTATACATATATATCCCTTATTTTTGTATTTGCAACCATAGAAAAACAACTCTATCTAGTAAAACTCACATTTATTCAATATCACAGGCATTTTAGACATTTTGCACGTTTGGATTAGTAATTATGTTGGAATCCATTTTTATTGCTTTTTTCGCATTATCTCAGGATTCGAAGTACATTACTGTCAAATTGAGTAAAGCATTACTTTTTGTTTTTTTAGCAAACCCTACGAATTGTGTTTTTTTTTTTCAGGAAAACTCTCAAAGATGCATTTCTTCAGGCAATATTAGACATTTTGAGTTTGACCAATATGAGGCCAGTAAAACCTGATTTTTGTATTTGTGAACCTTTCCAAAATACCTGATTCCGGTAAAACTCACATAAATTCAATATTACAGGCTTTTTTAGACAAATTTCATGTTTGGTTTTGGAGTTATGATTATAAACCTTTCATATTTAGTATGACAGTTATACTGTTATATTGAATAAAAAACTAACTTGTGTCTTTGTGAACCTCACAAAAGATAATTTTATGAGGCCAATAAAACTGATTTTTGTATTTGTGAACCTTTCCAAAATACCCGATTCCGGTAAAACTCACATATATATCAATATTACAGGCCTTTTAAGACACATTTCATGTTTGGTTTTGGAGTTATGATTATAAACCTTTCATATTTAGTACTGTTATATTGAATAAAAAAACTAACTTGTGTCTTTGTGAACCTCACAAAGATGATTTTTTCTATTACAACTAACAAAAATACATATCTCTAGGCATCATTAGCCATTTTGCATGTGTTGTTTAGAAGTTATATTTGAATACATTTTTATTGCTTTATTCGCATTATCACAGGAATGTAGACTATTATAGTCATATTGAGAAAAAAACTGCTTTTTGCATTTGCAAGATTTAAAAAAGCATATGTTTCGAGTAAAACTATTTTTTGGAGTTATGTTTCGAAAACTGTCATTTTGAGTATCACCAATATGAGGCCAGTAAAACCTAATTCTTGCATTTGTTATTCTTCCAAAATACCTGATTCCGGTAATACTCACATAAATTCAATATTACAGGCTTTTTTAGACACATTTTCATGTTTAATTTTGAGTTATGATTATAAACATTCATATTTTTTATGACAGTTATACTGTTATATTGAATTAAAAAAAATAACTTGTGTCTTTGCAAACCTTACAAAATATAATTTTTCAAGTACAAACTAACGAAATTACATATCTCTAGTCATTATTAGCCATTTTGCATGTGTTGTTAGAAATTATGTTTGAACACATTTTTTTTTGCTTTTTTCGCATTATCTCAGGATTTGAAGTACATTACTGTCAAATTGAGTAAAGCATTACTTTTTGTTTTTTTAGCAAACCCTACGAATTGTGTTTTTTTTTTTCAGGAAAACTCTCAAAGATGCATTTCTTCAGGCAATATTAGACATTTTGAGTTTGACCATATGAGGCCAGTAAACCTGATTTTTGTATTTGTGAACCTTTCAAAATACCTGATTCCGGTAAAACTCACATAAATTCAATATTACAGGCTTTTTTAGACAAATTTCATGTTTGGTTTTGGAGTTATGATTATAAACCTTTCATATTTAGTATGGACAGTTATACTGTTATATTGAATAAAAAACTAACTTGTGTCTTTGTGAACCTCACAAAAGATAATTTTATGAGGCCAATAAAACTGATTTTTGTATTTGTGAACCTTTCCAAAATACCCGATTCCGGTAAAACTCACATATATTCAATATTACAGGCCTTTTAAGACACATTTCATGTTTGGTTTTGGAGTTATGATTATAACCTTTCATATTTAGTACTGTTATATTGAATAAAAAAACTAACTTGTGTCTTTGTGAACCTCACAAAAGATGATTTTTCTATTACAACTAACAAAAATACATATCTCTAGGCATCATTAGCCATTTTGCATGTGTTGTTTAGAAGTTATATTTGAATACATTTTATTGCTTTATTCGCATTATCTCAGGAATGTAGACTATTATAGTCATATTGAGAAAAAAACTGCTTTTTGCATTTGCAAGATTTAAAAAAGCATATGTTTTCGAGTAAAACTATTTTTGGAGTTATGTTTCGAAAACTGTCATTTTGAGTATCACCCAATATGAGGCCAGTAAAACCTAATTTTTGCATTTGTTATTCTTTCCAAATACCTGATTCCGGTAATACTCACATAAATTCATATTACAGGCTTTTTTAGACACATTTCATGTTTAATTTTGGAGTTATGATTATAAACCTTTCATATTTTTTATGACAGTTATACTGTTATATTGAATTAAAAAAAATAACTTGTGTCTTTGCAAACCTTACAAATATAATTTTTCAAGTACAACTAACGAAATTACGTATCTCTAGTCATTATTAGCCATTTTGCATGTGTTGTTTAGAAATTATGTTTGAACACATTTTTTTTGCTTTTTTCGCATTATCTCAGGATTCTAAGAACATTATAGTCATATTGAGTAAAAAACTACTTTTTGCATTTGCATATGTATCGAGTAAAACTCCCAAAGATGCATTATTTCAGGCATTATTAGCCATTTTTCATGTGTGTTGTAGGAGTTATGTTTAAATAACTGTCATATTGAGTGTTACAGTATACAGTCATATTGAGTAAAACCTAAATTTTATATTTGCAACCTTAGAAAAAAAAATGTATCTAGTAAAACTCACATTTATTCAATATCAAAGGTATTTTTAGACATTTTGCACGTTTGGATTAGGAATTATGTTGGAATACATTTTTATTGCTTTTTTCGCATTATCTCGGAATTCTAAGTACATTACTGTCAAATTTAGTAAAAAAAATACTTTTTGTTTTTGCAAACCTTACAAAATGTTTTGATTTTCAGGAAAACTCTCAAAGATACATTTCTTCAGGCATTATTAGACATTTCGCATTTCAAAATTGTCATTTTGAGTGTGACAAATATGATGCCAGTAAAACTTAAATTTTGTAGTTGTGATTCTTTCTAAAATACCTGATTCTGGTAAAACTCACATGAATTCAATATTACAGGCTTTTTTTTAAAAAAAATTACATGTTTGGTTTTGGAGTTATGATTATAAAACTTTCATATTTAGTATGACAGTTGTACTATTATATTGAATAAAAAACAAACTTGTGTCTTTGCAAACCTTACAAAAGATATTTTTTCTTGTACAACTAACGAAAATACATATGTCTAGGCATTATTAGCCATTTTGCATGAGTTGTTTCGAAGTTATGTTTGAATACATTTTTATTGCTTTTTTCGCGTTATCTCAGGATTCTAAGAACATTATAGTCATATTGAGTAAAAATCTACTTTTTGCATTTGCAAGATTTATAAAAGCATATGTTTCGAGTAAAACTCCCAAAGATGCATTATTTCAGGCATTATTAGTCATTTTTCATGTGTGGTGTAGGAGTTATGTTTATATAACTGTCATATTGAGTGTTACAGTATACAGTCATTGAGTAAAACCTAAATTTTGTATTTGCAAACCACAGAAAAACAACTGTATCTAGTAAAACTCACATTTATTCAATATCACAGATATGTTTAGACATTTTGCACGTTTGGATTAGGAATTATGTTGGAATACATTTTTATTGCTTTTTTCTTATTATCTCAGGATTCTACGTACATTACCGTCAAATTTAATAAAAAATTACTTTTTGTTTTTGCAAACCTTACCAAATGTTTTTTTTTTCCAGGAAAACTCTCAATTATACATTTCTTCAGGCAGTGTTAGACATTTTGCATTTCTACTTTTGGAGTTTTGTTTCAAAATTGTCGTTTTGAGTGTGACCAATATGAGGCCGGTAAAACCAAATTGTTGTATCAAACATAACTTCTAAACAACACATGCAAAAGGAATAATAATCCCTAGAGATATGTATTTTTGTTAGTTGTACTACAAAAATGATCTTTTGTGAGGTTCACAAAGACACAAGTTAGTTTTTTTATTCAATATAACAGTATAACTGTCATACTAAATATGAAAGGTTTATAATCATAACTCCAAAACCAAACATGAAATTTGTCTAAAAAAGCCTGTAACATTGAATTTATGTGAGTTTTACCGGAATCAGGTATTTTGGAAAGGTTCACAAATAGAAAAATCAGGTTTTACTGGCCTCATATTGGTCAAACTCAAAATGTCAGTTTTTGAAACATAACTCCAAAAATACAAATGCAAAATGTCTAATAATGCCTGAAAAAATGCATCTTAGAGAGTTTTCCTGAAAAAAAAAAAAAACACATTTGGTAGGGTTTGCAAAAACAAAAAGTAATGTTTTACTCAATTTGACAGTAATGCACTTAGAATCCTGAGATAATGCGAAAAAAGCAATAAAAATGTATTCCAACATGATTCCTAATCCAAACTTGCAAATTATCTAAAAATGCCTGTAATATTGAATACATGTGAGTTCTACTAGATACAGTTGTTTTTCTATGGTTTGCAAATACAAAAATCAGGTTTTACTCAATATGACTGTATACTGTAACACTCAACATGACAGTTATTTAAACACAACTCATACACCACACATGAAAAATGGCTAATAATGCCTGAAATAATGCATCTTTTGGAGTTTTGTTCCAAACATATGCTTTTTTAAATCTTGCAAATGCAAAAAGTAGTTTTTTACTCAATATGACTATAGTAGTCTTACAATCCTGAGATAATGCGAAAAAAGCAATAAAAATGTATTCAAACATAACTTCTAAACAACACATGCAAAATGGCTAATAATGCCTAGAGATATGTATTTTTGTTAATTGTACTAGAAAAATGATCTTTTGTGAGGTTCACAAAGACACAAGTTAGTTTTTTATTCAGTATAACTGTCATACTAAATATGAAAGGTTTATAATTATAACTCCAGAACCAAACATGAAATTTGTCTAAAAAAAAGCCTTTAATATTGAATTTATGTGAGTTTTACCGGAATCAGGTATTTTGGAAAGGTTCACAAATACAAAAATCAGGTTTTACTGGCCTCATATTGGTCAAACTCAAAATGTCAGTTTTTGAAACATAACTCCAAAAATATACATGCAAAATGTCTAATAATGCCTGAAAAAAATGTATCTTTGAGAGTTTTCCTGGAAAAAAACAAACAAATTTGATAGGGTTTGCAAAAACAAAAAGTATTTTTTTTACTCAATTTGACAGTAATGTACTTAGAATCCTGAGATAATGCGAAAAAAGCAATAAAAATGTATTCCAACATAATTCCTAATCCAAACGTGCAAAATGTCTAAAAATGCCTGTGATATTGAATACATGTGAGTTTTAATAGATACAGTTTTTTTTCTATGGTTTGCAAATACAAATATGAGGTATTACTCAATATGACTGTATACTGTAACACTCAAAATGACAGTTATTTAAACATAACTCCTACACCACACATTAAAAATGGCTAATAATGCCTGAAATAATTTATCTTTGGGAGTTTTACCCGAAACATATGCTTTTTTAAATCTTGCAAAATAAAAAAGTAGTTTTTTTCTCAATATGACTATACAACCCCACCACCTAACCCCGCCCACCTCAACCAACACACGGAGGGGGGCGGTGATGTTTTGGGGCGCAGAGTTGGGTGGGAGCAGGGGTGTAGCCCGGAAGAGTCAGCGCTGCATTGGCTTGTGGGTATTTGTTATGTTGTGTTTATGTTTTATTACAGTGAAAATGTTTTCCTGAAATGTGTTTATCATTCTTGTTCGATGTGGGTTCACAGTGTGGTGCATATTTGTAACAGTGTTAAAGTTTTTTCTACAGCCACCGTCAGTGTGACCTGTGTGGCTGTTGACCAAATATATCTTGCAGTCACTGTCTTATGCGCAGCAGTACCTTGCACATCACATGCCTCATTTGGCACGCTGATGATTTGGTGAATGAGTGTACAAAAAACCCCACCATATTCCCCCGGCCTACCTTTGAGTCAATCTTATATGAGGGTCAGTGAAATTCTCGCGGTGAAATGATGGGATTGGTAAGTATGTTGCTAGGTTGGGTTAGCAATTCATGCAAGGTTAACCCACTTTGCATCAATTTCCTGCATCCAGTGGCCCCCTGGTAAAGTGATTGAGATATCCCTCATCCTAACAATTCAGAAAAAATCTGTTTAACAAAGGTATTTTTCTGTGGAACCACCAGCATTGTCACTTCACTAAAGGTGGTTGATCGTAATAATTTGGATAAACTCTGAAGAATAAAGGTATTTTTCTGCAGAACTGTTTTCATGGTCACTTTATGAAAGGTGGTTGATTTTAATAATTTAGTAAAAATCTGTAAAATTACGATATTTCTCCCCAAAACGTTTCATGAAAATTTCTGTAAATATGTTTTTGATCATTATTTGGTTTACAATGTTTTACTTTAAATTTATGGTTTTTGTTTGGCAGCCGTAGCTGCCAGTAAATGAACATTTTTTTACAGAATTTATGTTTACAGAGTTTGCAAAGATACAAGTTTTTTTTTAATTCAATATAACAGTATAACTGTCATAATACATATGAAAGGTTCATAAACATAACTCCAAAACCAAACATGAAATATGTCTAAAAAAGCCTGTCATATTGACTTTATGTGAGTTTTACCTGAATTAGGTATTTTGGAAAGGTTCACAAATACAAAAATGTGGTTTTACTGGCCTCACATTGGTCACACTCAATAAGACAGTTTTTGAACCATATTTCCAAAAATACACATGCAAAATTACAAAAAAATGCCTGAAAAAATGTATCTTTGTGAGTTTTACTCGAAAAAAAACATTTTGTAAGGTTTGTAAAAACAAAAATATGTTTTTTACCCAATTTGACGGTAATGTACTTAAAATCCTGAGATAATGCAAAAAGAGAAATAAAAATATATTCCAACATAATTCCTAATTCCAAACGTGCAAATTGTCTAAAAATGCCTGTGATATTGAATCCATGTGAGTTGTACTAAATAGTTTTGCTTTTCTATGGTTTGCCAATACAAAAATTAGGTTTTACTCAATATGACTGTATACTGTAACACTCAATATGACAGTTATTTGAACATAACTCCTACACCACACATGAAAAATGGCTAATAATGCCTGAAATAATGCATCTTTGGGAGTTTTACTCGAAACGATTGCTTTTTTAAATCTTTGCAATGCAAAAAGTAGTTGTTTTACTCAATATGACAATAATGTTCTAAGAATCCTGAGATAATGCGAAAAAAGCAATAAAAATGTTTTCAAACGCAACTTTTAAACAATACATGCAAAACGGCTAATGATGCCTAGAGATGTGTATCTTTGTTGTATCAAAAAAACATCTTTTGTAGGGTTCACTGTTAAACAAAAAATTTGATTTTTAAATAAATGAATAAATAAATTAATGGGTTGTCCTTATATAGCGCTTTTCTACTTTCAAGATACTCAATGCGCTTTGACACTACTTCCACATTTACCCATTCACACACACATTCACACACTGATGGAAGGAGCTGCCATGCAAGGCGCCAACCAGCACCCATCAGGAGCAAGGGGGAAGTGTCTTGCTCAGGACACAACGGACGTGACAAGGTTGGTACTAGGTGGGAATTGAACCAGGGACACTCGCGTTGCGCATGGCCACTCTCCCCACTGCGCCACGCCGTCCCTTTTTTTAATGGTTAGTTTACTCTAAATTTCTACTGTAATTTTTCATTTTTTTTAAATAGGTTATAAAACTGTAGAATTGAATACATTATCCGTAAATAAACAAACCGCCTGTTATTTTAAGTAATATGCCATTAATGACAATCTATGTATATTCCTATTTTTTTACAGAAAAATACCAAATTAATTATACATATTATTTTCTGTTTTCTCAAATTACTTTCAATTTCATGTAAAATTACAGTAATTATTTTTAATTAAATATGTAACTTGTTATATAAAAGTATTTGTCCATACTAACAATCAAACAGTTTTATATGTAATTTTAAGGTAAATCAAATTTTTTTAAGATTTATGTGTATTTTCACATTGAAGTCGAAAAATATGTGTAGCCTCTTATAAAAGGTTTATGCTCAAACTGTAATATGACATACATGAAATACTGCAAGACATTCTTAATCAACAGTCAACAGCCATACAGATCACACTGACGGTGGCCATACAAACAATTTTAACAATGTTACAAATATGCGCCACACTGTGGAGCAACATCAAACAAGAATGACAAACACATTTCAGGAGAACATCGTCACCGTAACACAACATTAACACAACAGAAACAATACCTAGAATTCCATGTGTTACAATATACACCCCCACTACCTAACCTCGCCCACCTCAACAAACGTACGGAGGGGGGCGGTGATGTTTTGGGGCGCGGGTTCCAGAGTCAGCGCTGCATGCGCTTCTGGGTATTTGTTATGTTGTTTTTATGTTTTATTACACTGAGGATATTTTCCTGAAATGTGTTTATCATTCTTGTTCGATGTGGTTTCACAGTGTGGTGCATATTTGTAACAGTGTTAAAGTTGTTTGTACAGCCACCGTCAGTGTGACCTGTGTGGCTGTTGACCAAGTATATCTTGCAGTCCCTTTTCATATGCACAACAAAACCGTGCACATCACATGCATCAATTGGCACGCTGGTGATTTGGTTAATGAGCGTTCAAAAACACCCACCACGGTGCTATGTGTCATATTCGCCCGGTCAAGCTTTGAGTCAACCCTACGTGAGGGTCAGTGAAATTCTCGCGGTGGAATGGTAAGTATGTTGCCAGGGTGGGATAGCCATTCATGCAAGGTTAACCCATTTTGTATCAATTTCCTGCATCCAGTGGCCACCTGGTGAAGTGCATGAGACACCCCGATCCTAACAATTCAGAAAAAATATGTTAAACAATGGTAGTTTTCTGTGGAACTGCCAGCATTGTCACTTCACTAAAGGTGGTTGATCGTAATAATTTGGAAAAACTCTGAAGAATAAAGGTATTTTTCTGCAGAACTGTTTGCATCGTCACTTTATTAAAGGTGGTTGATCTTAATAATGTAATAAAAATCTGTAAAATTACGATATTTCTCCCCAAAACGTTTCATGAAAATTTCTGTAAATATAATGTTTTTGATCATTATTTGGTTTACAATGTTTTACTTTAATTTTATGGTTTTTGTTTGGCAGCCGTAGCTGCCAGTAAATGACCGTTTTTTTTACAGAATTTATTTTTACAGTGTTTGCAAAGGAACAGTTTTTTTTTTATTCAATATAACAGTATAACTTTCATACTAAATATGAAAGGTTCATAAACATAACTCCAAAACCAAACATGAAATCCGTCTAAAAAAGCCTGTAATATTGACTTTCTGTGAGTTTTACCTGAATTAGGTATTTTGGAAAGGTTCACAAATACAAACATTTGGTTTTACTGGCCTCACATTGGTCACACTCAATAAGACAGTTTTTGAACCATATCTCCAAAAATACACATGCAAAATTACAAAAAAATGCCTGAAGAAATGTATCATTGTGAGTTTTACTGGAAAAAAAACATTCTGTAAAGTGTGCAAAAACAAAAAGGAATGTTTTACCAAATTTGACAGTAATGTACTTAAAATCCTGAGATAATGCAAAAAGAGCAATACAAATGTATTCTCTGGGTTGTAATTGTATAGTGCTTTTCTACCTTCAAGGTACTCAAAGCGCTTTGACACTACTACATTTACCCATTCACACACAATTTCACACACTGATGGAGGGAGCTGCCATGCAAGGCGCTAACCAGCACCCATAAGGAACAAGGGTGAAGTGTCTTGCTCAAGACACAACGAAAATGACGAGGTTGGTACTAGGTGGGGATTGAACCAGCGTCCCGCGGGTTGCGCACGACCACTCTTCCACTGCGCCACACCGTCCCTATTCCAACGTAATTCCTAATCCAAACGTGGAAAATGTCTAAAAATGGCTGTGATATTAAATAAATGTGAGTTTTACTAGATACAGTTGTTTTTCTATGGTTTGCAAATACAAAATTCAGGTTTTACTCAATATGGATGTATACTGTAACACTCAATATGACAGTTATTTAAACATAACTCCTACACCACACATGAAAAATGGTTTATAATGCCTGAAATAATGCATCTTTGGGAGTTAAACTCGGAACATATGCTTTTTAAAACTTGAAAATGCAAAAAGTAGTTTTTTACTCAATATGAATATAATGTTCTTAGAATCGTGAGATGCAAAAAAAGCAATAAAAATGTATTCAAACATAACTTCCAAACAACACATGCAAAATGGCTAATAATGCCTAGAGATATGTATTTTCGTTAGTTGTACAAGAAAAAATATCTTTTGTAAGGTTTGCAAAGACACAAGTTAGTTTTTTTATTCAATATAACAGTAACTGCCATACTAAATATGAAAAGTTAATAATCATAACTCCAAAACCACACATGAAATTTCTCTAAAAAAGCCTGTAATATTGAATTTATGTGAGTTTCAGCAGAATCAGGTATTTTGGAAAGGTTCACAAATACAGAAATTAGGTTTTACTGGCCTCATATTGGTCACACTCAAAATGACAGTTTTCGAAACATAACTCCAAAAATATATATGCAAAATGTCTAATAATGCCTGAAGAAATTTATCTTCCAACATAATTCCTAATCCAAACGTGCAAAATGTCTAAAAATGCCTGTGATATTGAATACATGTGAGTTTCAATAGATACAGTTGTTTTTCTATGGTTTGCAAATACAAAAATGAGGTATTACTCAATATGACTGTATACTGTAACACATTATGACAGTTATTTAAACATAACTCCTAAACCATGCATGAAAACCGGCTAATAATGCCTGAAATAATGCATCTTTGGGAGTTTTACTCAAAACATATGCTTTTTTAAATCTTGCAAATGCAAAAAGTAGTTTTTTACTCAATATGACTATATAATAGTCTTACAATCCTGAAATAATGCGAAAAAAGCAATAAAAATGTATTCAAACATAACTTTTAAACAACACACGCAAAATGGCTAATAATGCCTAAAGATGTGTATTTTTGTTAGTTGTACTAGAAAAATGATCTTTTGTGAGGTTCACAAAGACACAAGTTAGTTTATTTATTCAATATAACAGTACTAAATATGAAAGGTTTATAATCATAACTCCAAAACCAAACATGAAATGTGTCTTAAAAAGCCTGTAATATTGAATTTATGTGAGTTTTACCGGAATCAGGTATTTTGGAAAGGTTCACAATTACAAAAATCAGGCTTTACTGGCCTCATATTTGTCAAACTCAAAATTTCAGTTTTTGAAACATAACTCCAAAAATACACATGCAAAATGTCTAATAATGCCTGAAGAAATGCATCTTTGAGAGTTTTCCTGAAAAAACACATTTGGTAGGGTTTGCAAAAACAAAAAGTATTTTTTTTACTTTAATTTGACAGTAATGTACTTAGAATCCTGAGATAATGCGAAAAAAGCAATAAAAACGTATTCCAACATAATTCCTAATCCAAACGTGCAAAATGTCTAAAAATGCCTGTGATATTGAATACATGTGAGTTTCACTAGATACAGTTGTTTTTCTATGGTTTGCAAATATAAAAATGAGGTTTTACTCAATATGACTGTGTACTGTAACACTCAATATGACAGTTATGTAAACATAACTCCTACACCACACATGAGAAATGGCTTATAATGCCTGAAATAATGCATTTGTGGGATTTTTACTCGAGACATATGCTTTTTTAAATCTTGCAAATGCAAAAAGTTGTTTTTTACTCAATATGACTGTAATGTTCTTAGAATCCTGAGATAATGCGAAAAAAGCAATAAAAATGTATTCAAACATAACTTCTAAACACCACATGCAAAATAGCTAATAATGACTGGAGATATGTATTTTCGTTACATGTACTAGAAAAATGATCTTTTGTAAGGTTTGCAAAGACACAAATTAGTTTTTTTATTCAATATAACTGTATAACTGTCATACTAAATATGAAAGGTTTATAATCATAACTCCAAAACCAAACATGAAATTTCTATAAAAAAAAGCCTGTAATATTGAATTTATGTGAGTTTTACCAGAATCAGGTATTTTGGAAAGAATCACAAGTACAAAAATTAGGTTTTACTGGCCTCATATTGGTCACACTCAAAATGACAAATTTGAAACATAACTCCAAAAGTAGAAATGTAAAATGTCTTATAATGCCTGAAGAAATGTATCTTGGAGAGTTTTTCTTGAAAAAAGACATTTGGTAAGGTTTGCAAAAACAAAAAGTATTTTTTTACTAAATATGACAGTAATGTACTTAGAATCCTGAGATAATGCGAAAAAAGCAATAAAAATGTATTCCAACATAATTCCTAATCCAAACGTGCAAATGTCTAAAAAAGCCTGTGATTTTGAATAAATGTGAGTTTTCCTAGATACAGTTGTTTTTCTATGGTTTGCAAATACAAAATTTAGGTTTAACTCAATATGACTGTATACTGTAACACTCAATATAACAGTTATGTAAACATAACTCCTACACCACACATGAAAAATGGCTTATAATGCCTGAAATAATGCATCTTTGGGAGTTTTACTCGAGACATATGCTTTTTTAAATCTTGCAAATGCAAAAAGTTGTTTTTTACTCAATATGACTGTAATGTTCTTAGAATCCTGAGATAATGCGAAAAAAGCAATAAAAATGTATTCAAACATAACTTCCAAACACCACATGAAAAATGGGTAAGAATGCCTAGACATATGTATTTTCGTTAGTTGTACTAGAAAAATGATCTTTTGTAAGGTTTGCAAAGACACAAATTAGTTTTTATTCAATATAACAGTATAACTGTCATACTAAATATGAAAGGTTTATAATCATAACTCCAAAACCAAACATGAAATTTCTCCAAAAAAAAAAGTCTGTATTATTGAATTCATGTGAGTTTTACCAGAATCAGGTATTTTGGAAAGAATCACAACTACAAAAATAAGGTTTTACTGGCCTCATATTTGTCTCACTCAAAATGACAGTTTTCGAAACATAACTCCAAAAATATAGATGCAAAATGTCAAATAATGCCTGAAGAAATGTATATTTGAGAGTTCTCCTGAAAATCAAAACATTTGGTAAGGTTTGCAAAACAAAAAGTATTTATTTACTAAATTTGACAGTAATGTACTTAGAATCCTGAGATAATGCGAAAAAAGCAATAAAAATGTATTCCAACATAATTCCTAATCCAAACGTGCAAATGTCTAAAAAAGCCTGCGATTTTGAATAAATGTGAGTTTAACTAGATACAGTTGTTTTTCTATGGTTTGCAAATACAAAATTTAGGTTTAACTCAATATGACTGTATACTGTAACACTCAATATGACAGTTATGTAAACATAACACCTACACCACAGATGAAAAATGGCTTATAATGCCTGAAATAATGAATCTTTGGGAGTTTTACTCGAGACATATGCTTTTTTAAATCTTGCAAATGCAAAAAGTTGTTTTTTACTCAATATGACTGTAATGTTCTTAGAATCCTGAGATAATGCGAAAAAAGCAATAAAAATGTATTCAAACATAACTTCTAAACACCACATGCAAAATAGCTAATAATGCCTAGAGATGTGTATTTTCGTTACTTGTACTAGAAAAATGATCTTTTGTAAGGTTTGCAAATACACAAATTAGTTTGTTTTTTTTCAATATAACAGTAGAACTGTCATACTAAATATGAAAGGTCTATAATCATAACGCGAAAACCAAACATGAAATTTCTCTAAAAGAGCCTGTAATATTGAATTCATGTGATTTTTACCAGAATCAGGTATTGTGGAAAGAATCACAAATACAAAAATTAGGTTTTACTGGCCTCATATTGGTCACACTCAAAATGACAGTTTTTGAAACATAACTCCAAAAATATATATGCAAAATGTCAAATAATGCCTGAAGAAATGTATCTTTGAGAGTTTTCCTGGAAAAAAACATTTGGTAAGGTTTTAAAAACAAAAGTAATTTTTATACTAAGTTTGACAGTGATGTACTTAGAATCCTGAGATAATGCGAAAAAAGCAATAAAAATGTATTCCAACATAATTCCTAATCCAAACGTGCAAAATGTCTAAAAATACCTGTGATATTGAATAAATGTGGGTTTTACTAGATACAGTTGTTTTTCTATGGTTTGCAAATACAAAATTTAGGTTTTACTCAATATGACTGTATACTGTAATGCTCAATATGACAGTTATGTAAACATAACTCCTACACCACACAAGAAAAATGGCTTATAATGCCTGAAATATTGCATCTTTGGGAGTTTTACTCGAAACATATGCTTTTTTAAATCTTGCAAATGCAAACAGTAGTTTTTTACTCAATATGACTATAATGTTCTTAGAATCCTGAGATAATGCGAAAAAAGCAATAACAATGTATTCAAACATAATTTTTAAACAACACATGCAAAATGGCTAATGATGCCTTGAGATATGTGTTTTCCTTAGTTGTACTAGAAAAATGAGCTTTTGTAAGGTTTGCAAATTCACAAATTAGTTTTTTTTTATTCAATATAACAGTAGAACTGTCATACTAAATATGAAAGGTCTATAATCATAACGCGAAAACCAAACATGAAATTTCTCTAAAAGAGCCTGTAATATTGAATTCATGTGATTTTTACCAGAATCAGGTATTGTGGAAAGAATCACAACTACAAAAATTAGGTTTTACTGGCCTCATATTGGTCACACTCAAATCGACAGTTTTCGAAACATAACTCCAAAAATATACATGCAAAATATCTAATAATGCCTGAAGAATTGTATCTTTGAGAGTTTTCCTGGGAAAAAAACATTTGGTAAGGTTTGCAATAACAAAAAGTGATTTTGTTCACTAATTTTGACAGTAATGTACTTAGAATCCTGAGATAATGCGAAAAAAGCAATAAAATTGTATTGCAACTTAATTCCTAATCCAAACGTACTAGATGTCTAAAAATGCCTGTGATATTGAATAAATGTGAGTTTCACTAGATACAGTTGTTTTTCTATGGTTTGCAAATATAAAAATGAGGTTTTACTCAATATGACTGTATACTGTAACACTCAAAATTACAGTTATTTAAACACAACTCCTACACCACACATGAAAAATGGCTTATAATGCGTGAAATAATGCATCTTTGGGAGTTTTACTCGAAACGATTGCTTTTTTAAATCTTGCAAATGGAACCAGTAGTTTTTTTTTACTCAATATGACTATAATGTTCTTAGAATTCTGAGATAATGCGAAAAAAGCAATACAATTGTATTCAAACATTTCTTTTAAACAACACATGCAAAACGGCGAATAATTCCTAGAGATGTGTATCTTTTTTAGTTGTTGCAAAACATTTTCTTTTGTTCACTTAAAAAAAAAATCCTATTTATATGGTTAGTTTACTCTAAATTTTTCAATTTTTTCAAATAGGTTATAAAACTGTAGAATTGAAGACATTATCTGTAAATAAACAAACCGCCTGTTATTTTAAGTAATATGCAATTAATATCAAATTATGTATATTCCTATTTTTTACAGAAAAATACCAAATTAATTATACATATTATTTTCTTTTTTCTCATATTAATTTCAATTTCATGTAAAATTACAGTAATTAACTTTAATTAAATATGTAGCTTGTTATATAAAAGTATTCGTCCATACTAACAATCAAACTGTTTTATATGTAATTTGAAGGTAAATTAATTTTTTTAATAAACTGACGGTGGCCGTACAAACAACTTTAACAATGTTACAAATATGCGCCACACTGTGGAGCAACATCAAACAAGAATGACAAACACATTTCAGGAGAACATCGTCACCGTAACACAACATTAACACAACAGAAACAATACCTAGAATTCCATGTGTTACAATATACACCCCCACTACCTAAGCTCGCCCACCTCAACAAACGTACGGAGGGGGGTGGTGATGTTTTGGGGCGCGGGGTTCAGAGGCAGCGCTGCATGCGCTTCTGGGTATTTGTTATGTTGTTTTTATGTTTTATTACACTGAGGATGTTTTCCTGAAATGTGTTTATCATTCTTGTTCGATGTGGTTTCACAGTGTGGTGCATATTTGTAACAGTGTTAAAGTTGTTTGTACAGCCACCGTCAGTGTGACCTGTGTGGCTGTTGACCAAGTATATCTTGCAGTCCCTTTTCATATGCACAACAAAACCGTGCACATCACATGCCTCAATTGGCACGCTGGTGATTTGGTTAATGAGCGTTCAAAAACACCCACCACGGTGCTATGTGTCATATTCGCCCGGTCAAGCTTTGAGTCAACCCTACGTGAGGGTCAGTGAAATTCTCGCGGTGGAATGGTAAGTATGTTGCTAGGGTCGGATAGCCATTCATGCAAGGTTAACCCATTTTGTATCAATTTCCTGCATCCAGTGGCCCCCTGGTTAAGTTTATGAGACACCCCGATCCTAACAATTCAGAAAAAATATGTTAAACAATGGTAGTTTTCTGTGGAAACGCCGGCATTGTCACTTCACTAAAGGTGGTTGATCGTGATAATTTGGAAAAACTCTGAAGAATAAATGTATTTTTCTGCAGAACTGTTTGCATCGTCACTTTATTAAAGGTGGTTGATCTTAATAATTTAATAAAAATCTGTAAAATTACGATATTTCTCCCCAAAACGTTTCATGAAAATTTCTGTAAATATAATGTTTTGGATCATTATTTGGTTTACAATGTTTACTTTGATTTTATTGTTTTAGTTTGGCAGCCGTAGCTGCCAGTAAATGACCGTTTTTTTTACAGAATTTATTTTTACAGTGTTTGCAAAGGTACATTTTTTTTTTTTATTCAATATAACAGTATAACTGTCATACTAAATATGAAAGGTTCATAAACATAACTCCAAAACCAAACATGAAATCTGTCTAAAAAAGCCTGTAATATTCACTTTCTGGGAGTTTTACCTGAATTAGGTATTTTGGAAAGGTTCACAAATACAAACATTTGGTTTTACTGGCCTCACATTGGTCACACTCAATAAGACAGTTTTTGAACCATATCTCCAAAAATACACATGCAAAATTACAAAAAAATGCCTGAAGAAATGTATCATTGTGAGTTTTACTGGAAAAAAAACATTCTGTAAAGTGTGCAAAAACAAAAAGAAATGTTTTACCCAATTTGACAGTAATGTACTTAAAATCCTGAGATAATGCAAAAAGAGCAATACAAATGTATTCTCTGGGTTGTAATTGTATAGTGCTTTTCTACCTTCAAGGTACTCAAAGCGCTTTGACACTACTACATTTACCCATTCACACACAAATTCACACACTGATGGAGGGAGCTGCCATGCAAGGCGCTAACCAGCACCCATAAGGAACAAGGGTGAAGTGTCTTGCTCAAGACACAACGAAAATGACGAGGTTGGTACTAGGTGGGGATTGAACCAGCGTCCCGCGGGTTGCGCACGACCACTCTTCCACTGCGCCACACCGTCCCTATTCCAACGTAATTCCTAATCCAAACGTGGAAAATGTCTAAAAATGGCTGTGATATTAAATAAATGTGAGTTTTACTAGATACAGTTGTTTTTCTATGGTTTGCAAATACAAAATTCAGGTTTTACTCAATATGGATGTATACTGTAACACTCAATATGACAGTTATTTAAACAAAACTCCTACACCACACATGAAAAATGGTTTATAATGCCTGAAATAATGCATCTTTGGGAGTTAAACTCGGAACATTTGCTTTTTTAAAACTTGAAAATGCAAAAAGTAGTTTTTTACTCAATATGACTATAAAAGTCTTACAGTCCTGAGATAATGCGAAAAAAGCAATAAAAATGTATTCAAACATAACTTCTAAACAACAGATGCAAAATGGCTAATAATGCCTAGAGAGATGTATTTTTGTTAGTTGTACTACAAAAATGATCTTTTGTGAGGTTCAAAAAGACACAAGTTAGTTTTTTATTCAATATAACAGTATAACTGTTCATACTAAATATGAAAGGTTTATAATCATAACTCCAAAACCAAACATGAAATTTGTCTAAAAAAGCCTTTAATATTGAATTTATGTGAGTTTTACCGGAATCAGGTATTTTGGAAAGGTTCACAAATACAAAAATCAGCTTTTACTGGCCTCATATTGGTCAAACTCAAAATGTCAGTTTTTGAAACATAACTCCAAAAATATACATGCAAAATGTCTAATAATGCCTGAAAAAATGCATCTTAGAGAGTTTTCCTGAAAAAAAAAAAACACATTTGGTAGGGTTTGCAAAAACAAAAAGTAATGTTTTACTCAATTTGACAGTAATGTACTTAGAATCCTGAGATAATGCAAAAAAAGGAATAAAAATGTATTCCAACATAATTCCTAATCCAAACGTGCAAAATGTCTAAAAATGCCTGTGATATTGAATACATGTGAGTTTTCCTTGATACAGTTGTTTTTCTATGGTTTGCAAATACAAAAATTTGGTTTTACTGAATATGACTGTATACTCTAACACTCAATATGACAGTTATTTAAACATAACTCCTACACCACACATGAAAAATGGCTAATAAAACCTGAAATAATGCAACTTTTGGAGTTTTATTCGAAACATATGCTTTTTTAAATCTTGCAAATGCAAAAAGGAATTTTTTACTCAATATGACTATAAAAGTCTTATAGTCCTGAGATAATGCGAAAAAAGCAATAAAAATGTATTCAAACATAACTTCTAAACAACACATACAAAATGGCTAATAATGCGTAGAGATATCTATTTTTGTTAGTTGTAATAGAAAAATCATCTTTTGTGAGGTTCACAAAGAAACAAGTTAGTTTTTTTATTCAATATAACAGTATAAACTGTCATACTAAATATGAAAGGTTTATAATCTAACTCCAAAACTAAACATGAAATTTGTCTAAAAAAGCCTGTAATATTGAATTTATGTGAGTTTTACCGGAATCAGGCATTTTGGAAAGGTTCACAAATACAAAAATCAGGTTTTACTGGCCTCATATTGGTCAAATTCAAAATGTCAGTTTTTGAAACATAACTCCAAAAATACACATGCAAAATGGCTAATAATGCCCGAAGGAATGCATCCTTGAGAGTTTTCCTGAAAAAAAATATTTGGTAGGGTTTGCAAAAACAAAAAGTAATTTTTTTACTCAATTTGACAGTAATGTACTTAGAATCCTGAGATAATGCAAAAAAAGCAATACAAATGTATTGCAACATGATTCCTAATCCAAAAGTGCAAATTGTCTAAAAATGCCTGTAATATTGAATACATGTGAGTTTTACTAGATACAGTTGTTTTTCTATGGTTTGCCAATACAAAAATTTGGTTTTACTCAATATGACTGTATATTGTAACACTCAATATGACAGTTATTTAAACATAACTCCTACACCACACATGAACAATGGCTAATAATGCCTGAAATAATGCATCTTTTGGAGTTTTATTCGAAACATTTGCTTTTTTAAATCTTGCAAATGCAAAAATGAGTTTTTTACTCAATATGACTATAATGTTCTTAGAATCCTGAGGTAATGCAAACAAAGCAATAAAAATGTATTCAAACTTAACTTCTAAACAACTAATGAAAAATGGCTAATAATGCCTAGACATGTGTATTCTCGTTAGTTGTACAAGAAAAATGATCTTTTGTAAGGTTTGCAAATACGCAAATTGTTTTTTTTATTCAATATAACAGTATAACTGTCATACTAAATATGAAAGGTTTATAATCATAACTCCAAAACCAAACATGAAATTTCTCTAAAAAAAAGCCTGTAATATTAAATTCATGTGATTTTTACCAGAATCAAGTATTTTGGAAAGAATCACAACTACAAAAAGTAGGGTTTACTGACCTCATATTGGTCACACTCAAAATGACAATTTTGAAACATAACTCCAAAATTAGAAATGCAAAATAGCTAATAATGCCTGAAGAAATGTATCTTTGAGAGTTTTTCTGAAAAAAAAACATTTGGTAATGATTGCAAAAACAAAAAGTAATGTTTTACTAAATTTGACAGTAATGTACTTGGGATCCTGAGATAATGCAAAAAAAGCAATAAAATGTATTCAAACATGACTTCTAAACAACACATGCAAAATGGCTAATAATGCCTAGACATATGTATTTTCGTTAGTTGTACAAGAAAAATATATTTTGTAAGGTTTGCAAAGACACAAATTAGTTTTTATTCAATATAACAGTATAACTGTCATACTAAAAATGAAAGGTTTTAAATCATAAGTCCAAAACCAAACATGGAATTTCTCTAAAAAAGCCTGTAATATTGAATTTATGTGAGTTTTACCAGAATCAGGTATTTTGGAAAGGTTCACAAATAAAAAAATCAGGTTTTACTGGCCTCATATTGGTCACACTCAAAATGACAATTTTGAAACATAACTCCAAAAGTAGAAATGCAAAATGTCTAATAATGCCTGAAGAAATGTATCTTTGAGAGTTTTCCTGAAAATCTAAACATTTGGTAAGGTTTGCAAAAACAAAAGTAATTTTTCTACTAAGTTTGACCGTAATGTACTTAGAATCCTGAGATAATGCGAAAAAAGCAATAAAAATGTATTCCAACATAATTCCTAATCCAAACGAGCAAAATGTCTAAAAAGGCCTGTGATATTGAATACGTGTGAGTTTCACTAGATACAGTTGTTTTTCTATGGTTTGCAAATACAAAATTTTGGTTTTACTCAATATGACTGTATACTGTAACACTCAATATGACAGTTTTTAAACATAACTCCTACACCACACATGAAAAATGGCCTATAATGCCTGAAATAATGCAACTTTGGGAGTTTTACTCGAAACATATGCTTTTTTAAATCTTGCAAATGCAAAAAGTAGTTTTTTACTCAATATGACTATAATGTTCTTAGAATCCTGAGGAAATGCAAAAAAAGCAATAAAAATGTATTCAAACATAACTTCCAAAAAAACTAATGCAAAATGGCTAATAATGCCTAGACATATGTATTTTCGTTAGTTGTACAAGAAAAATGATCTTTTGTAAGGTTTGCAAATACACAAATTAGTTTTTTTATTCAATATAACAGTATAACTGTCATACAAAATGTGAAAGGTTTATAATCATAACTCCAAAACCAAGCATGAAATTTCTCCAAAAAAAAAGCCTGTAATATTTAATTCATGTGATTTTTATCAG
Source organism: Nerophis ophidion (assembly GCF_033978795.1). Taxonomy (NCBI): domain Eukaryota; kingdom Metazoa; phylum Chordata; class Actinopteri; order Syngnathiformes; family Syngnathidae; genus Nerophis; species Nerophis ophidion. Next base: position 41,288,317 of record NC_084617.1, read on the forward strand.
AATCAGGTATTTTAGTAAAGAATCACAACTACAAAAATTAGGGTTTACTGGCCTCATGTTGGTCACACTCAAAATGACAATTTTGAAACATAACTCCAAAAGTAGAAATGCAAAATGTCTAATAATGCCTGAAGAAATGTATCTTTGAGAGTTTTTCTGGAAAAAAAAAACATTTGGTAAGGATTGCAAAAACAAAAAGTAATTTTTTACTAAATTTGACAGTAATGTACTTGGAATCCTGAGATAATGCGAAAAAAGCAATAAAAACATATTCCAACATAATTCCTAATCCAAACGTGCAAAATATCTAAAAATGCCTGTGATATTGAATAAATGTGAGTTTCACTAGATACAGTTGTTTTTCTATAGTTTGCAAATATAAAAAGGAGGTTTTACTCAATATGACTGTGTACTGTAACACTCAATATGACAGTTATGTAAACATAACTCCTAAACCACAGATGAAAAATGGCTTATAATGCCTGAAATAATGCATCTTTGGGAGTTTTACTCGAGACATATGCTTTTTTAAATCTTGCAAATGCAAAAAGTTGTCTTTTACTCAATATGACTGTAATGTTCTTAGAATCCTGAGATAATGCGAAAAAAGCAATAAAAATGTATTCAAAGATAACTTCTAAACACCACATGCAAAATAGCTAATAATGCCTAGAGATATGTATTTTCGTTACATGTACTAGAAAAATGATCTTTTGTAAGGTTTGCAAAGACACAAATTAGTTTTTTTATTCAATATAACAGTATAACTGTCACACTAAATATGAAAGGTTTATAATCATAACTACAAAACCAAACATGAAATTTCTCTCTAAAAAAAGCCTGTAATATTGAATTTATGTGAGTTTTACCAGAATCAGGTATTTTGGAAAGAATCACAACTACAAAAATTAGGTTTTACTGGCCTTTTATTGGTCACACTCAAAATGACAATTTTGAAACATAACTCCAAAAGTAGAAATGCAAAATGTCTTATAATGCCTGAAGAAATGTATCTTTGAGAGTTTTTCTGGAAAAAAAAACATTTGGTAATGTTTTCAAAAACAAAAAGTAATTTTTTATTAAATTTGACAGAAATGTACTTAGAATCCTGGGATAATGCGAAAAAAGCAATAAAAATGTATTCCAACATAATTCCTAATCCAAACGAGCAAAACGTCTAAAAAGCCCTGTGATATTGAATACGTGTGAGTTTCACTAGATACAGTTGTTTTTCTATGGTTTGCAAATATAAAAATGAGGTTTTACTCAATATGACTGTGTACTGTAACACTCAATATGACAGTTATGTAAACATAACTCCTACACCACACATGAAAAATGGCTTATAATGCCTGGAATACTGCATCTTTGGGAATTTTACTCGGAACATATGCTTTTTTAAATTTTGCAAATGCAAAAAGTAGTTTTTCCCTCAATATGTCTATAAAGGTTCTTAGAATCCTGAGATAATGCGAAAAAAGCTATAAAAATGTATTCAAACATAACTTCTAAACAACACATGCAAAATGGTTAATAATTCCTAGAGATATGTGTTTTTGTTAGTTGTACTAGAAAAATTAGATTTTGTAAGGTTTGCAAATACACAAATTTGTTTTTTTACTCAATTAAACAGTTTAACTGTCATACTAAATATGAAAGGTTTATAATCATAACTCCAAAACCAAACATGAAACTTTTCTAAAAAAAAGTCTGTAATATTGAATTCATGTGAGTTTTACCAGATTCAGGTATTTTGGAAAGAATCACAATTACAAAAATTAGGTTTTATTGGCCTCATATTTGTCACACTCAAAATGACAGTTTTTGAAACATAACTCCAAAAATATATATGCAAAATGTCAAATAATGCCTGAAGAAATGTATCTTTGAGAGTTTTCCTGAAAAAAAAAACATTTGGTAAGGTTTAAAAAAAAAGTAATTTTTCTACTAAGTTTGACAGTAATGTGCTTAGAATCCTGAGATAATGCGAAAAAAGCAATAAAAATGTATTCCAACATAATTCCTAATCTAACGTGCAAATGTCTAAAAAAGCCTGTGATTTTGAATAAATGTGAGTTTCACTAGATACAGTTTTTTTTTCTATGGTTTGCAAATATAAAAATGAGGTTTTACTCAATATGACTGTGTACTGTAACACTCAATATGACAGTTATGTAAACATAACTCCTACACCACACATGAAAAATGGCTTATAATGCCTGAAATAATGCATCTTTGGGAGTTTTACTCGAGACATATGCCTTTTTAAATCTTGCAAATGCAAAAAGTTGTTTTTTACTCAATATGACTGTAATGTTCTTAGAATCCTGAGATAATGCGAAAAAAGCAATACAAATGTATTCAAACATAACTTCTAAACATATGCTTTTTTAAATCTTGCAAATGCAATAAGGAGTTTTTTACTCAATATGAGTATAAAAGTCTTACAGTCCTGAGAAAAAAGCAATACAAATGTATTCAAACATAACTTCTAAACAACACATGCAAAATGGCTAATAATGCCTAGAGGTATGTATTCTTGTTAGTTGTACTAGAAAAATGATCTTTTGTGAGGTTCACAAAGACAAAAGTTAGTTTTTGTATTCAATATAACAGTACTAAATATGAAAGGTTTATAATCATAACTCCAAAACCAAACATGAAATGTGTCTTAAAAAGCTTGTAATATTGAATTTATGTGAGTTTTACCGGAGTAAGGTATTTTGGAAAGGTACACAAATAAAAAAATCAGGTTTTACTGGCATAATATTTGTCAAACTCAAAATTTCAGTTTTTGCAACATAACTCCAAAATTACACATGCAAAATGTCTAATAATGCCTGAAGAAATGCATCTTTGAGAGTTTTCTTGAAAAAACCCATTTGGTAGGGTTTGCATAAACAAAAAGTATTTTTTTTACTCAATTTGACAGTAATGTACTTAGATTCCTGAGATAATGCGAAAAAAGCAATAAAAATGTATTCCAACATGATTCCTAATCCAAACGTACAAATTGTCTAAAAATGCCTGTAATATTGAATACTTGTGAGTTTTACTTGATACAGTTGTTTTTCTATGGTTTGCAAATACAAAAATTAGGTTTTACTCAATATGACTGTATATTGTAATACTCAATATGACAGTTATTTAAACATAACTCCTACACCACACATGAAAAATGGCTAATAATGCCTGAAATAATGCATCTTTTGGAGTTTTATTCGAAACATATGCTTTTTTAAATCTTGCAAATGCAAAAACTATTTTTGAGCTAATGCGAAAAAAGCAATAAAAATGTATTCAAACATAACTTCCAAACACGACATGAAAAATGGCTAATAATGCCTAGAGGTATGTATTTTCGTTAGTTGTACTAGAAAAATTATCTTTTGTAAGGTTTGCAAAGACACAAATTAGTTTTTTATTCAATATAACAGTATAACTGTCATACTAAATATGAAAGGTTTATAATCATAACTCCAAAACCAAACATGAAATTTCTCCAAAAAAAAAAGTCCGTATTATTGAATTCATGTGAGTTTTACCATAATCAGGTATTTTGGAAAGAATCACAACTACAAAAATAAGGTTTTACTGGCCTCATATTTGTCTCACTCAAAATGACAGTTTTCGAAACATAACTCCAAAAATATGTATGCAAAATGTCTAATAATGCCTAAAGAAATGCATCTTTGAGAGTTTTCCTGAAAATCAAAATATTTGGTAAGTATTGCAAAAACAAAAAGTACTTTTTTACTAAATTTGACGGTAATGTACTTAGAATCCTGGGTCAAGGCGAAAAAAACAATAAAAATGTATTTACACATAATTACTAATCCAAACGAGCAAAATTTCTAAAAAGGCCTGTGATATTGAATACGTATGAGTTTCTCTAGATACAGTTGTTTTTTTATGGTTTGCAAATATAAAAATTAGGTTTTACTCAATATGACTGTATACTGTAACACTCAATATGACATTTATTTAAACATAACTCCTACACTACACATGAAAAATGGCTAATAATGCTTGAAATAATGCATCTTTGGGAGTTTTACTCAAAACATATGCTTTTTTAAATCTTGCAAATGCAAAAAGTAGTTTTTTTACTCAATACGACTATAATGTTCTTAGAATCATGAGATAATGCGAAAAAAGCAATAAAAATGTATTCAAACATAATTTCTAAACAACACATGCAAAGCGGCTAATAATGCCTAGAGATATATCTATTTTCGTTAGTTGAACTAGAAAAAATATATTTTGTAAGGTTTGCAAAGACACAGGTTAGTTTTTTTTATTCAATATAACAGTATAACTGTCTTACTAAATATGAAAGGTTTATAATCTTAACTCGAAAACCAGACATGAAATTTGTCTAAAAAGTCTGTAATATTGAATTCAAGTGAGTTTTACCAGAATCAGGTATTTTGGAAAGAGTCACAAATACAAAAATTAGGTTTTACTGGCCTCATATTGGTCTCACTCAAAATGACAGTTTTCGAAACATAACTCCAAAAATATAGATGCAAAATGTCAAATAATGCCTGAAGAAATGTATATTTGAGAGTTCTCCTGAAAATCAAAACATTTGGTAAGGTTTGCAAAAACAAAAGTAATTTTTCTACTAAGTTTGACAGTAATGTACTTAGAATCCTGAGATAATGCGAAAAAAGCAATAAAAATGTATTCCAACATAATTCCTAATCCAAACGTGCAAAATGTCTAAAAATGCCTGTGATATTGAATAAATGTGGGTTTCACTAGATACAGTTGTTTTTCTATGGTTTGCAAATACAAAATTTAGGTTTTACTCAATATGACTGTATACTGTAACGCTCAATATGACAGTTATGTAAACATAACTCCTACACCACACAAGAAAAATGGCTTATAATGCCTGAAATATTGCATCTTTGGGAGTTTTACTCGAAACATATGCTTTTTTAAATCTTGCTCATGCAAAAAGTAGTTTTTTACTCAATATGACTGTAATGTTCTTAGAATCCTGAGATAATGCGAAAAAAGCAATAACAATGTATTCAAACATAATTTTTAAACAACACATGCAAAATGGCTAATGATGCCTTGAGATATGTGTTTTCCTTAGTTGCACTATAAAAATGAGCTTTTGTAAGGTTTGCAAATTCACAAATTAGTTTTTTTTATTCAATATAACAGTAGAACTGTCATACTAAATATGAAAGGTTTATAATCATAACACGAAAACCAAACATGAAATTTCTCTAAAAAAGCCTGTAATATTGAATTCATGTGATTTTTACCAGAATCAGGTATTGTGGAAAGAATCACAACTACAAAAATTAGGTTTTACTGGCCTCATATTGGTCACACTCAAATCGACAGTTTTTGAAACATAACTCCAAAAATATACATGCAAAATGTCTAATAATGCCTGAAGAATTGTATCTTTGAGAGTTTTCCTGGGAAAAAAAACATTTGGTAAGGTTTGCAATAACAAAAAGTAATTTTGTTCACTATTTTTGACAGTAATGTACTTAGAATCCTGAGATAATGCGAAAAAAGCAATAAAAATGTATTGCAACTTAATTCCTAATCCAAACGTACTAGATGTCTAAAAATGCCTGTGATATTGAATAAATGTGAGTTTTACGAGATACAGTTGTTTTTCTATGGTTTGCAAATATAAAAATGAGGTTTTACTCAATATGACTGTATACTGTAACACTCAAAATGACAGTTATTTAAACACAACTCCTACACCACACATGAAAAATGGCTTATAATGCGTGAAATAATGCATCTTTGGGAGTTTTACTCGAAACGATTGCTTTTTTAAATCTTGCAAATGCAAACAGTAGTTTTTTTTTTTACTTAATATGACTATAATGTTATTAGAATTCTGAGATAATGCGAAAAAAGCAATACAATTGTATTCAAACATTTCTTTTAAACAACACATGCAAAACGGCGAATAATTCCTAGAGATGTGTATCTTTGTTAGTTGTCGCAAAAAATGTTCTTTTGTAGGGCTCACTGTAAAAAAAAATCAATTTTTTCAAATAGGTTATAAAACTGTAGAATTGAAGACATTATCTGTAAATAAACAAACCGCCTGTTATTTTAAGTAATATGCAATTAATATCAAATTATGTATATTCCTATTTTTTTACAGAAAAATACCAAATTAATTATACATATTATTTTCTTTTTTCTCATATTAATTTCAATTTCATGTAAAATTACAGTAATTAACTTTAATTAAATATGTAGCTTGTTATATAAAAGTATTCGTCCATACTAACAATCAAACTGTTTTATATGTAATTTGAAGGTAAATTAATTTTTTTAATATTTATGTGTATTTTCACATTCAAGTCGAAAAATATATGTAGCCTCTCATAAATGTTTTATGCTCAAACTAACAATTACATTTTTTTCCCTGTAATATGACTTACATGAGTGACTGCAAGACATACTTAATCAACAGTCAACAGCCTTACAGATCACACTGACGGTGGCCATACAAACAACTTTATTAATGTTACAAATATGCGCCACACTGTGGAGCCACATCAAACAAGAATGACAAACACATTTCAGGAGAACATCTTCACCGTAACACAACATTTACAGAACAGAAACAATACCCAGAATTCCATGTGTTACAATATACACCCCCACCACCTAACCCCGCCCACCTTAACCAACACACGGAGGGGGGCGGTTTTGTTTTGGGGCGCGGGGTTGGGTAGTAGCGGGGATGTAGCCCGGAAGAGATAGCGCTGCATGAGCTTGTGGGTATTTGTTATGTTGTGTTTATGTTTTATTACTGTGAGGATGTTTTCCTGAAATGTGTTTATCATTCTTGTTCGATGTGGGTTCACAGTGTGGTGCATATTTGTAACAGTGTTAAAGTTGTTTGTACAGCCACCGTCAGTGTGACCTGCGTGGCTGTTGACCAAGTATATCTTGCAGTCACTATCATATGCATAACAATACCGTGCACATCACAAGCCTCAATTGGCACGCTGATGGTTTGGTGAATGAGCGTACAAAAAAACCCACCACGTTACTACTTGTCATATTCGCCTGGCCATACTTTGAGTCAATCCTATTTGAGAGTTAGTAAAATCCTCACTGTGAAATGGTGGGATTGGTAAGTATTTTGCTAGGTTGGGATAGCGATTCATGCAAGGTTAACCCACTTTGCATCAATTTCCTGCATCCAGTGGCCCCCCAGTAAAGTGAATGAGGCACCCCTGATCCTAACAATTCAGAAAAAATCTGTTTAACAATGGTATTTTACTGTGGAACCGCCAGGATTGTCACTTCACTAAAGGTGGTTGATCGTAATAATTTGGAAAAACTCTTTAGAATAAAGGTAGTGTTCTGCAGAACTGTTAGCATCATCACTTTATTAAAGGTGGTTGATCTTAATAATTTAGTAAAAATCTGTAAAATTACAAGATTTTTCTCTCCAAAACGTTTCATGAAAATTTCTGTAAATATAAAGGTTTTGATCATTATTTGGTTTACAATGTTTTCCTTTAATTTTATGTTTTTTGTTTGGCAGCCGTAGCTGCCAGTAAATGACCGTTTTTTTACAGAATTTATTTTTACAGTGTTTGCATTGATACAAGTTTGTTTTTTTTATTCAATATAACAGTATAACTGTCATACTAAATATGAAAGGTTCATAAACATAACTCCAAAACCAAACATGAAATCTGTCTAAAAAAGCCTGTAATATTGACTTTATGTGAGTTTTATATGAATTAGGTATTTTGGAAAGGTTCACAAATACAAAAATTTGGTTTTACAGGCCTCACATTGGTCACACTCAATAAGGCAGTTTTTGAACCATATCTCCAAAAATACACATGCAAAATTACAAAAAAATGCCTGAAGAAATGTATCTTTGAGAGTTTTACTGGAAAAAAAAACATTTTTTAAGGTTTGCAAAAACAAAAAGAAATGTTTTACACAATTTGACAGTAATGTACTTAAAATCCTGAGATAATGCAAGAAGAGCAATAAAAATGTATTCCAACATAAATCCTAATCCAAACGTGCAAATTGACTAAAAAATGCCTGTGATATTCAATCCATGTGAGTTTTACTAGATACAGTTGCTTTTCTATGGTTTGCAAATACAAAAATTAGGTTTTACTCAATATGACTGTATACTGTAACACTCAATATGACAGTTATTTAAACATAACTTCTACACCACACATGAAAAATGGCTACTAATGCCTGAAATAATGCATCTTTGGGAGTTTTACTCGAAATGATTGCTTTTTTTTAATCTTTGCAATGCAAAAAGTAGTTGTTTTACTCAATATGACAATAATGTTCTTATAATCCTGAGATAATGCGAAAAAAGCAATACAAATGTTTTCAAACACAACTTTTAAACAGCACATGCAAAACGGCTAATAATGCCTAGAGATGTGTATCTTTGGTAGTTGTAGCAAAAAATTATATTTTGTAGGGTTCACTGTAAAAAAAAAATCAGATTTTTATGGTTAGTTTACTCTAAATTTCAACTGAAATTTTTCAATTTTTTTAAATAGGTTATAAAACTGTAGAATTGAAGACATTATCTGTAAATAAACAAACCGCCTGTTATTTTAAGTAATATGCCATTAATGAAAAACTATGTTTACTCCTAACTTTTTTTACAGAAAAATACCAAATTAATCGTACATAATATTTTATTTTTTCTCAAATTACTTTCAATTTCATGTAATATTACAGTAATTAACTTTAATTAAATATGTAGGTTGTTATATAAAAGTATTCGTCCATACTAACAATCTAACAGTTTTATATGTAATTTTAAGGCAAATCAAATTTTTTTTATATTTATGTGTATTTTCACATTCAAGTCGAAAAATATATGTAGCCTGTTATAAAAGGTTTATGCTCAAACTGTAATATGACATACATGAAATACTGCAAGACATTCTTAATCATCAGTCTACAGCCATACAGATCACACTGACGGTGGCCGTACAAACAACTTTAACAATGTTACATATATGCGCCACACTCAGGAACCACATCAAACAAGAATGACAAACACATTTCAGGAGAACATCGTCACAGTAAAACAACATTAACACAACAGAAACAATACCTAGAATTCCATGTGTTACAATATACACCCCCCACCTAACCCTGCCCACCTCAACCAACGCACGGAGGGGCGCGGTGATGTTTTGGGGCGCGGGGTTGGGTGGTAGCGGGATTGTAGACCGGAAGAGTCAGCGCTGCATGGGCTTGTGGGTATTTGTTATGTTGTGTTTATGTTTTATTACACTGAGGATGTTTTCCTGAAATGTGTTTATCATTCTTGTTCGATGTGGGTTCACAGTGTGGTGCATATTTGTAACAGTGTTAAAGTTGTTTGTACAGCCACCGTCAGTGTGACCTGTGTGGCTGTTGACCAAGTATATATTGCGGTCACTTTTCACATGCACGACAAAACCGTGCTCATCACATGCCTCAATTGGCACGCTGATAATTTGGTGAATGAACGTACTAAAAAACCCTCCACGATACTACGTGTCATATTTGCCCGGCCAAACTATGAGTCAACCCTACATGAGGGTCAGTGAAATTCTCGCGGTGAAATGATAGGAATGGTAAGTATGTTGCTAGGGTGGGATAGCCATTCATGCAAGGTTTAACCCACTTTGTATCGATTTCCTGCATCCAGTGGCCCCCTGGTAAAGTGAATGAGACACCCCTGATCTCAACAATTCAGAAAAAATCTGTTAAACAATGGTATTTTCCTGTGGAACCGCCAGCATTGTTACTTCACTAAAGGTGGTTGATCGTAATAATTTGGAAAAACTCTGAAGAATAAAGGTATTTTCCTGCAGAACTGTTTGCATCGTCACTTTATTAAAGGTGGTTGATCTTAATAATTTAGCAAAAATCTGTAAAATCACGATATTTCACCCCAAAACGTTTCATGAAAATTTCTGTAAATATAATATTTTTGATCATTATTTGGTTTACAATGTTTTACTTTAATTTTGTGGTTTTTGTTTGGCAGCCGTAGCTGCCGGTAAATGACCGTTTTTTTTACAGAATTTATTTTTACAGTGTTTGCAAAGATAAAAGTTTGTTTTTTAATTCAATATAACAGTAAAACTGTCATACTAAATATGAAAGGTTCATAAACATAACTCCAAAACCAAACATGAAATCTGTCTAAAAAAGCCTGTAATATTGACTTTATGTGAGTTTTACCTGAATTAGGTATTTTGGAAAGGTTCACAAATACAACAGTTTGGTTTTACTGGCCTCACATTGGTCACACTCAATAAGACAGTTTTTGAACCATATCTCCAAAAATACACATGCAAAATTCCAAAAAGAATGCCTGAAGAAATGTATCTTTGTGAGTTTTACTGGAAAAAAAACATTTTGTAAGGTTTGCAAAAACAAAAAAGAAATGTTTTAACCAATTTGACAGTAATGTACTTAAAATCCTGAGATAATGCAAAAAGGGCAATAAAAATGTATTCCAACATAATTCCTAATCCAAACGTGCAAATTGTCTAAAAATGCCTGTGATATTGAATCCATGTGAGTTTTACTAGATATAGTTGCTTTTCTATGGTTTGCAAATACAAAAATTAGGTTTTCCTCAATATGACTGTATACTGTAACACTCAATATGACAGTTATTTAAACATAACTCCTACACCACACATGAAAAATGGCTAATAAAGCCTGGAATAATGCATCTTTGGGAGTTTTCCTCAAAACGATTGCTTTTTCAAATTTTTGCGATGCAAAAAAATAGTTGTTTTACTCAAAATGACAATAATGTTTTTGGAATCCTGAGATAATGCGAAAAAAGCAATAAAAATGTTTTCAAACACAACTTTTAAACAACACATGCAAAACGGCTAATAATGCCTAGAGATGTGTATCTTTGTTAGTTGTAGTAGAAAAATGATCTTTTGTAGGGTTCACTGTAAAAAAAAAATCAGATTTTTATGGTTAGTTTACTCTAAATTTCTACTGTAATTTTTCCATTTTTTAAAATAGGTTATAAAACTGTAGAATTGAAGACATTATCTCTAAATAAACAAACCGCCTGTTATTTTAAGTAATATGCCAGTAATGACAAACTATGTATATTCCTATTTCTTTACAGAAAAATACCAAATTAATCATACATATTATTTTCTGTTTTCTCAAATTACTTTCAATTTCATGTAAAATTACAGTAATTAACTTCAGTTAAATATGTAGCTTGTCATATAAAAGTATTTGTCCATACCAACAATCTAAGAGTTTTATATGTAATCTTAAGGTAAATCAAATTGTTTTAATATTTATGTGTATTTTCACATTCAAGTCGAAAAATATATGTAGCCTCTTATAAAAGGTTTATGCTCAAACTTACAATTAATTTTTTTTCCCTGTAATATGACATACATGAGTGACTGCAAGAAATACTTAATCAACAGTCAACAGCCTTACAGATCACACTGACGGTGGCCGTACAAACAACTTTAACAATGTTACAAATATGCGCCACACTGTGGAGCCACATCAAACAAGAATGACAAACACATTTCAGGAGAACATCGTCACCGTAACACAACAGAAACAATACCCAGAATTCCATGTGTTACAATATACACCCCCACCACCTAACCCCGCCCACCTCAACCAACGCACGGAGGGGGGCGGTGATGTTTTGGGGCGCGGGGTTGGGTGGTAGCGGGATTGTAGCCCGAAAGAGATAGCGCTGCATGGGCTTGTGGGTATTTGTTATGTTGTGTTAATGTTTTATTACAGTGAGGATTTTTTCCTGAAATGTGTTTATCATTCTTGTTCGATGTGGGTTCACAGTGTGGTGCATATTTGTAACAGTGTTAAAGTTGTTTGTACAGCCACCGTCAGTGTGACCTGTGTGGCTGTTGACCAAGTGTATTTTGCAGTCACTATCACATGCATAACAATGCCGTGCACATCACATGCCTCAATTGGCATGCTAATGATTTGGTGATTGAGCGTACAAAAAAAACCCCTCCACGGTACCACTTGTCATATTCGCCCGGCCAAACTTTGAGTCAATCCTATATGAGGCTCAGTGAAATCCTCGCGGTGAAATGGTGGAAGTATGTAGCCAGGTTGGGATAGCGATTCATGCAAGCTTAGCCCACTTTGCATCACTTTCCTGCATCCAGTGGCCCCCTGGTAAAGTGAATGAGACACCCCTGATCCTAACAATTCAGAAAAAATCTGTTTAACAATGGTATTTTTCCGTGGAACCGCCAGCATTGTCACTTCACTAAAAGTGGTTGATCATAATAATTTGGAAAAACTTTGAAGAATAAAGGTATTTTTCTGCAGAATTGTTTGCATCGTCACTTTATTAAAGGTGGTTGATCTTAATAATCTAGTAAAAATCTGTAACATTACGATATTTCTCCCCAAAACGTTTCATGAAAATTTCTGTAAATATAATGTTTTTGATCATTATTTGGTTTACAATGTTTTCTTTTAATTTTATGTTTTTTGTTTGGCAGCCGTAGCTGCCAGTAAATGACCGTTTTTTTTACAGAGTTTATTTTTACAATGTTTGCAAAGATACAAGTTTTTTTTTTTTATTCAATATAACAGTATAACTGTCATACTAAATATGAAAGGTTCATAAACATAACTCCAAAACCAAACATGAAATCTGTCTGAAAAAGCCTGTAATATTGACTTTATGTGAGTTTTACCTGAATTAGGTATTTTGGAAAGGTTCACAAATACAAAAATTTGGTTTTACTGGCCTCACATTGGTCACACTCAAAATGACAATTTTGAAACATAACTCCAAAAGTAGAAATGCAAAATGTCTAATAATGCCTGAAGAAATGTATCTTTGGGAGTTTTCCTGGAAAAAAAACATTTGTTAAGGTTTGCAATGACAAAAAGTAATTTTGTTTACTACTTTTGACAGTAATGTACTTAGAATCCTGAGATAATGCGAAAAAAGCAATAAAAATGTATTTCAACATAATTCCTAATCCAAACGTAGTAGATGTCTAAAAATGCCTGTGATATTGAATACGTTTGAGTTTCACTAGATACACTTGTTTTTTCTATAGTTTGCAAATATAAAAATGAGGTTTTACTTAATATGACTGTATATTGTAACACTCAATATGACAGTTATTGAAACATAACTCCTACACCACACATGAAAAATGGCTAATAATGCCTGAAATAATGCATCTTTGGGAGTTTTACTCGAAACATATGCTTTTTTAAATCTTGCTAATGCAAAAATTAGTTTTTTTCTCAATATGACTATAATGTTCTTAGAATCCTGAGATAATGCGAAAAAAGCAATAAAAATGTATTCCAACATAATTCCTAATCCAAACGTGCAAAATGTCTAAAAATGCCTGTGATATTGAATAAATGTGAGTTTCACTAGATACAGTTGTTTTTCAATGGTTTGCAAATATAAAAATGAGGTTTTACTCAATATGACTGTGTACTGTAACACTCAATATGACAGTTATGTAAACATAACTCATACACCACACATGAAAAATGGCTTATAATGCCTGAAATAATGCATATTTGGGAGTTTTACTCGAGACATATGCTTTTTTAAATCTTGCAAATGCAAAAAGTTGTTTTTTACTCAATATGACTGTAATGTTCTTAGAATCCTGAGATAATGCGAAAAAAGCAATACAAATGTATTCAAACATAACTTCTAAACACCACATGCAAAATAGCTAATAATGCCTAGAGATATGTATTTTCGTTACGTGTACTAGAAAAATTATCTTTTGTAAGGTTTGCAAAGACACAAATTAGTTTTTTTATTCAATATAACAGTATAACTGAAAGGTTTATAATCATAACTACAAAACCAAACATGAAATTTCTCTCTAAAAAAAGCCTGTAATATTGAATTTATGTGAGTTTTACCAGAATCAGGTATTTTGGAAAGAATCACAACTACAAAAATTAGGTTTTACTGGCCTCTTATTGGTCACACTCAAAATGACAATTTTGAAACATAACTCCAAAAGTAGAAATGCAAAATGTCTTATAATGCCTGAAGAAATGTATATTTGAGAGTTTTTCTGGAAAAAAACATTTGGTAATGTTTTCAAAAACAAAAAGTAATTTTTTATTAAATTTGACAGTAATGTACTTAGAATCCTGGGATAATGCGAAAAAAGCAATAAAAATGTATTCCTACATAATTCCTAATCCAAACGAGCAAAACGTCTAAAAAGCCCTGTGATATTGAATACGTGTGAGTTTCACTAGATACAGTTGTTTTTCTATGGTTTGCAAATATAAAAATGAGGTTTTACTCAATATGACTGTGTACTGTAACACTCAATATGACAGTTATGTAAACATAACTCCTACACCACACATGAAAAATGGCTTATAATGCCTGGAATACTGCATCTTTGGGAATTTTACTCGGAACATATGCTTTTTTAAATTTTGCAAATGCAAAAAGTAGTTTTTCCCTCAATATGTCTATAAAGGTTCTTAGAATCCTGAGATAATGCGAAAAAAGCAATAAAAATGTATTCAAACATAACTTCTAAACAACACATGCAAAATGGTTAATAATGCCTAGAGATATGTGTTTTTGTTAGTTGTACTAGAAAAATTAGATTTTGTAAGGTTTGCAAATACACAAATTAGTTTTTTTTATTCAATATAACAGTATAACTGTCATACTAAATATGAAAGGTTTTAAATCATAACTCCAAAACCAAACATGAAATTTCTCTAAAAAAGCCTGTAATATTGAATTTATGTGAATTTTACCAGAATCAGGTATTTTGGAAAGAATCACAACTACAAAAATTAGGTTTTACAGGCCTCATATTGGTCACACTCAAAATGACAATTTTGAAACATAACTCCAAAAATATATATGCAAAATGTCTAATAATGCCTGAAGAAATGTATCTTTGAGAGTTTTCCTGGAAAAAAATATTTGGTAAGGTTTTAAAAACAAAAGTAATTTTTATACTAAGTTTGACAGTAATGTACTTAGAATCCTGAGATAATGCGAAAAAAGCAATAAAAATGTATTCCAACATAATTCCTAATCCAAACGAGCAAAATGTCTAAAAATGCATTATTTCAGGCATTATAAGCCATTTTTCATGTGAGGTGTAGGAGTTATGTTTACATAACTGTCATATTGAGTGTTACAGTACACAGTCATTTTTGTATTTGCAAACCATAGAAAAACAACTGTATCTAGTTAAACTCACATTTATTCAAAATCACAGGCTTTTTTAGACATTTTGCACGTTTGGATTAGGAATTATGTTGGAATACATTTTTATTGCTTTTTTCGCATTATCTCAGGATTCTAAGTACATTACTGTCAAATTTTGTAAAAAAATACTTTTTGTTTTTGGAAACCTTACCAAATGTCTTTTTTCCAGAAAAACTCTCAAAGATACAATTATTCAGGCATTATAAGACATTTTGCATTTCTACTTTTGGAGTTATGTTTCAAAATTGTCATTTGGAGTGTGACCAATATGAGGCCAGTAAAACTTAATTTTTGTAGTTGTGATTCTTTCCAAAATACCTGATTCTGGTAAAACTCACATAAATTCAATATTACAGGCTTTTTTTTAAGAGAAATTTCATGGTCGGTTTTGGAGTTATGATTATAAACCTTTCATATTTAGTATGACAGTTATACTGTTATATTGAATAAAAACAACTAATTTGTGTCTTTGCAAACCTTACAAAAGATCATTTTTCTAGTACATGTAACGAAAATACATATCTCTAGGCATTATTAGTTATTTTGCATGTGGTGTTTAGAAGTTATGTTTGAATACATTTTTATTGCTTTTTTCGCATTATCTCAGGATTCTAAGAACATTACAGTCATATTGAGTAAAAAACAACTTTTTGCATTTGCAAGATTTAAAAAAGCATATGTCTCGAGTAAAACTCCCAAAGATGCATTATTTCAGGCATTATAAGCCATTTTTCATGTGTGGTGTAGGAGTTATGTTTACATTACTGTCATATTGAGTGTTACAGTACACAGTCATATTGAGTAAAACCTCATTTTTATATTTGCAAACCATAGAAAAACAACTGTATCTAGTAAAACTCACATTTATTCAATATCACAGGCATTTTTAGACATTTTGCACGTTTGGATTAGGAATTATGTTGGAATACATTTTTATTGCTTTTTTCTTATTATCTCAGGATTCTAAGAACATTACAGACATATTGAGGGAAAAACTACTTTTTGCATTTGCAAGATTTAAAAAAGCATATGTTCCGAGTAAAACTCCCAAAGATGCAGTATTCCAGGCATTATAAGCCATTTTTCATGTGTGGTGTAGGAGTTATGTTTACATAACTGTCATATTGAGTGTTACAGTATACAGTCATATTGAGTAAAACCTCATTTTTATATTTGCATACCATAGAAAAACAACTGTATCTAGTTAAACTCACACGTATTCAATATCACAGGCCTTTTTAGACATTTTGCTCGTTTGGATTAGGAATTATGTTGGAATACATTTTTATTGCTTTTTTCGCATTATCTCAGGATTCTAAGAACATTACAGACATATTGAGGGAAAAACTACTTTTTGCATTTGCAAGATTTAAAAAAGCATATGTTCCGAGTAAAACTCCCAAAGATGCAGTATTCCAGGCATTATAAGCCATTTTTCATGTGTGGTGTAGGAGTTATGTTTACATAACTGTCATATTGAGTGTTACAGTACACAGTCATATTGAGTAAAACCTCATTTTTATATTTGCATACCATAGAAAAACAACTGTATCTAGTGAAACTCACACGTATTCAATATCACAGGCCTTTTTAGACATTTTGCTCGTTTGGATTAGGAATTATGTTGGAATACATTTTTATTGCTTTTTTCGCATTATCTCAGGATTGTAAGACTATTATAGTCATATTGAGTAAAAAACTACTTTTTGCATTTGCAAGATTTAAAAAAGCATATGTTTCGAATAAAACTCCAAAAGATGCATTATTTCAGGCATTATTAGCCATTTTTCAAGTGTGGTGTAGGAGTTATGTTTAATTAACTGTCATATTGAGTGTTACAGTATACAGTCATATTGAGTAAAACCTAATTTTTGTATTTGCAAACCATAGAAAAACAACTGTATCTAGTAAAACTCACATGTATTCAATATTACAGGCATTTTTAGACAATTTGTACGTTTGGATTACAAATCATGTTGGAATACATTTGTATTGCTTTTTTCGCATTATCTCAGGATTCTAAGTACATTACTGTCAAATTGAGTAAAAAAATTACTTTTTGTTTTTGCAAACCCTACCAAATATTTTTTTTTTTCAGGAAAACTCTCTAGATGCATTTTTTTAGGCATTATTAGACATTTTGCATGTATATTTTTGGAGTTATGTTTCAAAAACTGACATTTTGAGTTTGACCAATATGATGCCAGTAAAACCTGATTTTTGTATTTGTGAACCTTTCCAAAATACCTGATTCCGGTAAAACTCACATAAATTCAATATTACAGGCTTTTTAAGACAAATTTCATGTTTGGTTTTGGAGTTAAGATTATAAACCTTTCATATTTAATATGACAGTTATACTGTTATATTGAATAAAAAACTAACTTGTGTCTTTGTGAACCTCACAAAATATCATTTTTGTAGTACAACTAACAAAAATACATATTTCTAGGCATTATTAGCCATTTTGCATGTGTTGTTTAGAAGTTATGTTTGAATACATTTTTATTGCTTTTTTCGCATTATCTCAGGATTGTAAGACTATTATAGTCATATTGAGTAAAAAAATACTTTTTGCATTTGCAAGATTTAAAAAAGCATATGTTTCGAATAAAACTTCAAAAGATGCATTATTTCAGGCATTATTAGCCATTTTTCATGTGTGGTGTAGGAGTTATGTTTAAATAACTGTCATATTGAGTATTACAATATACAGTCATATTGAGTAAAACCTAATTTTTGTATTTGCAAACCATAGAAAAACAACTGTATCTAGTAAAACTCACAAGTATTCAATATTACAGGCATTTTTAGACAATTTGTACGTTTGGATTAGAAATCATGTTGGAATACATTTTTATTGCTTTTTTCGCATTATCTCTGGAATCTAAGTACATTACTGTCAAATTGAGTAAAAAAAAATACTTTTTGTTTATGCAAACCCTACCAAATGGGTTTTTTCATGAAAACTCTCAAAGATGCATTTCTTCAGGCATTATTAGACATTTTGCATGTGTATTTTTGGAGTTATGTTTCAAAAACTGAAATTTTGAGTTTGACAAATATTATATCAGTAAAACCTGATTTTTGTATTTGTGTACCTTTCCAAAATACCTTATTCCGGTAAAACTCACATAATTTCAATATTACAAGCTTTTTAAGACACATTTCATGTTTGGTTTTGGAGTTATGATTATAAACCTTTCATATTTAGTACTGTTATATTGAATACAAAAACTAACTTTTGTCTTTGTGAACCTCACAAAAGATCATTTTTCTAGTACAACTAACAAAAATACATACCTCTAGGCATTATTAGCCATTTTGCATGTGTTGTTTGGAAGTTATGTTTGAATACATTTTCATTGCTTTTTTCGCATTACCTCAGGACTGTAAGACTTTTATAGTCATATTGAGTAAAAAACTACTTTTTGCATTTGCAAGATTTAATAAAGCATATGTGTCGAGTAAAACTCCCGAAGATGCATTATTTCAGTAATTATTAGCCATTTTTCATGTGTGGTCTAGGAGTTATGTTTAAATAACTGTCATATTGAGTGTTACAGTATACAGTCATATTCAGTAAAACCTAATTTTTGTATTTGCAAACCATAGAAAAACAACTGTATCCAGGAAAACTCACATGTATTCAATCTCACAGGCATTTTTAGACAATTTGCACGTTTAGATTAGGAATCATGTTGGAATACATTTTTATTGCTTTTTTCGCATTATCTCAGGATTGTAAGACTATTATAGTCATATTGAGTAAAAAACTACTTTTTGCATTTGCAAGATTTAAAAAAGCATATGTTTTGAGTAAAACTCCCAAAGATGCATTATTTCAGGCATTATTAGCCGGTTTTCATGCATGTTGTAGGAGTTATGTTTAAATAACTGTCATATTGTGTTACAGTATACAGTCATATTGAGTAATACCTCAGTTTTGTATTTGCAAACCATAGAAAAACAACTGTATCTATTAAAACTCACATGTATTCAATATCACAGGCATTTTTAGACATTTTGCACGTTTGGATTAGGAATTATGTTGGAAGATAAATTTCTTCAGGCATTATTAGACATTTTGCATATATATTTTTGGAGTTATGTTTCGAAAACTGTCATTTTGAGTGTGACCAATATGAGGCCAGTAAAACCTAATTTCTGTATTTGTGAACCTTTCCAAAATACCTGATTCTGCTGAAACTCACATAAATTCAATATTACAAGCTTTTTTAGAGAAATTTATTGTGTGGTTTTGGAGTTATGATTATTAACTTTTCATATTTAGTATGGCAGTTACTGTTATATTGAATAAAAAAACTAACTTGTGTCTTTGCAAACCTTACAAAATATATTTTTTCTTGTACAACTAACGAAAATACATATCTCTAGGCATTATTAGCCATTTTGCATGTGTTGTTTGGAAGTTATGTTTGAATACATTTTTATTGCTTTTTTTGCATTATCTCACGATTCTAAGAACATTATAGTCATATTGAGTAAAAAACTACTTTTTGCATTTTCAAGTTTTAAAAAGCATATGTTCCGAGTTTAACTCCCAAAGATGCATTATTTCAGGCATTATAAACCATTTTTCATGTGTGGTGTAGGAGTTATGTTTAAATAACTGTCATATTGAGTGTTACAGTATACATCCATATTGAGTAAAACCTGAATTTTGTATTTGCAAACCATAGAAAAACAACTGTATCTAGTAAAACTCACATTTATTTAATATCACAGCCATTTTTAGACATTTTCCACGTTTGGATTAGGAATTATGTTGGAATAGGGACGGCGTGGCGCAGTGGAAGAGTGGCCGTGCGCAACCCGCGGGACGCTGGTTCAATCCCCACCTAGTACCAACCTCGTCATGTTCGTTGTGTCCTGAACACTTCACCCTTGTTCCTTATGAGTGCTGGTTAGCGCCTTGCATGGCAGCTCCCTCCATCAGTGTGTGAAATTGTGTGTGAATGGGTAAATGTAGTAGTGTCAAGCGCTTTGAGTACCTTGAAGGTAGAAAAGCACTATGAAATTACAACCCAGAGAATACATTTGTATTGCTCTTTTTGCATTATCTCAGGATTTTAAGTACATTACTGTCAAATTGGGTAAAACATTTCTTTTTGTTTTTGCACACTTTACAGAATGTTTTTTTTTCCAGTAAAACTCACAATGATACATTTCTTCAGGCATTTTTTTGTAATTTTGCATGTGTATTTTTGGAGATATGGTTCAAAAACTGTCTTATTGAGTGTGACCAATGTGAGTCCAGTAAAACCAAATGTTTGTATTTGTGAATCTTTCCAAAATACCTAATTCAGGTAAAACTCACAGAAAGTCAATATTACAGGCTTTTTTAGACAGATTTCATGTTTGGTTTTGGAGTTATGTTTATGAACCTTTCATATTTAGTATGACAGTTATACTGTTATATTGAATAAAAAAAAAATGTACCTTTGCAAACACTGTAAAAATAAATTCTGTAAAAAAGACGGTCATTTACTGGCAGCTACGGCTGCCAAACAAAAACCATAAAATTAAAAGAAAACATTGTAAACCAAATAATGATCAAAAACATTATATTTACAGAAATTTTCATGAAACGTTGTGGGGAGAAATATCGTAATTTTACAGATTTTTACTAAATTATTAAGATCAACCACCTTTAATAAAGTGACGATGCAAACAGTTCTGCAGAAAAATACCTTTATTCTTCAGAGTTTTTCCAAATTATTACGATCAACCACCTTTAGTGAAGTGACAATGCTGGCGGTTCCACAGAAAACTACCATTGTTTAACATATTTTTTTCTGAATTGTTAGGATCAGGGGTGTCTCATGCACTTAACCAGGGGGCCACTGGATGCAGGAAATTGATACAAAATAGGTTAACCTTGCATGAATGGCTAGCCCACCCTAGCAACATATTTACCATTCCACCGCGAGAATTTCACTGACCCTCACATAGGGTTGACTCAAAGCTTGACCGGGCGAATATGACACGTAGTACCGTGGTGGGTGTTTTTGAACGCTCATTAACCAAATCACCAGTGTGCCAATTGAGGCATGTGATGTGCACGGTTTTGTTGTGCATATGAAAAGGGACTGCAAGATATACTTGGTCAACAGCCACACAGGTCACAGTGACGGTGGCTGTACAAACAACTTTAACACTGTTACAAATATGCACCACACTGTGAAACCACATCGAACAAGAATGATAAACACATTTCAGGAAAACATCCTCAGTGTAATAAAACATAAAAACAACATAACAAATACCCAGAAGCGCATGCAGCGCTGACTCTGAACCCCGCGCCCCAAAACATCACCGCCCCCCTCCGTACGTTGGTTGAGGTGGGCGAGGTTAGGTAGTGGGGGTGTATATTGTAACACATTGAAGTCTAGGTCTTGTTTCTGTTGTGTTAATGTTGTGTTACGGTGACGATGTTCTCCTGAAATGTGTTTGTCATTTTTGTTTGATGTTGCTCCACAGTGTGGCGCATATTTGTAACATTGTTAAAGTTGTTTGTACGGCCACCGTCAGTGTGATCTGTATGGCTGTTGACTGTTGATTAAGAATGTCTAGCAGTATTTCATGTATGTCATATTACAGTTTGAGCATAAACCTTTTATAAGAGGCTACACATATTTTTCGACTTCAATGTGAAAATACACATAAATCTTAAAAAAAATAGATTTACCTTAAAATTACATATAAAACTGTTTGATTGTTAGTATGGACAAATACTTTTGTATAACAAGTTACATATTTAATTAAAAATAATTACTGTAATTTTACATGAAATTGAAAGTAATTTGAGAAAACAGAAAATAATATGTATAATTAATTTGGTATTTTTCTGTAAAAAAATAGGAATATACATAGATTGTCATTAATGGCATATTACTTAAAATAACAGGCGGTTTGTTTATTTATAGATAATGTCTTCAATTCTACAGTTTTATAACCTATTTAAAAAAAATGACAAATTACAGTAGAAATTTAGAGTAAACTAACCATAAAAAAAAGGGACGGCGTGGCGCAGTGGGGAGAGTGGCCGTGCGCAACCCGAGCGTCCCTGGTTCAATTCCCACCTAGTACCAACCTCGTCACGTCCGTTGTGTCCTGAGTAAGACACTTCACCCTTGCTCCTGATGGGTGCTGGTTGGCGCCTTGCATGGCAGCTCCCTCCATCAGTGTGTGAATGTGTGCGTGAATGGGTAAATGTGGAAGTAGTGTCAAAGCGCTTTGAGTACCTTGAAGGTAGAAAAGCGCTATATAAGTACAACCCATTTATTTATTTAAAAATCAAATTTTTTGTTTTACAGTGAACCCTACAAAAGATGTTTTTTTGATACAAAAAAGATACACATCTCTAGGCATCATTAGCCGTTTTGCATGTATTGTTTAAAAGTTGTGTTTGAAAACATTTTTATTGCTTTTTTCGCATTATCTCAGGATTCTTAGAACATTATTGTCATATTGAGTAAAACAACTACTTTTTGCATTGCAAAGACTTAAAAAAGCAATCGTTTCGAGTAAAACTCCCAAAGATGCATTATTTCAGGCATGATTAGCCATTTTTCATGTGTGGTGTAGGAGTTATGTTTAAATAACTGTCATATTGAGTGTTACAGTATACAGTCATATTGAGTAAAACCTAATTTTTGTATTTGCAACCCCTAAAAAAGCAAAACTATTTAGTAAAACTCACATGGATTCAGAATCACAGGCATTTTTAGACAATTTGCACGTTTGGATTAGGAATTATGTTGGAATACATTTTTATTTCTCTTTTTGCATTATCTCAGGATTTTAAGTACATTACCGTCAAATTGGGTAAAAAATTTATTTTTGTTTTTACAAACCTTACAAAAGGTTTTTTTTCCAGTAAAACTCACATAGATACATTTTTTCAGGCATTTTTTTGTAATTTTGCATGTGTATTTTTGGAAATATGGTTCAAAAACTGTCTTATTGAGTGTGACCAATGTGAGGCCAGTAAAACCACATTTTTGTATTTGTGAACCTTTCCAAAATACCTAATTCAGGTAAAACTCACATAAAGTCAATATGACAGGCTTTTTTAGACAGATTTCATGTTTGGTTTTGGAGTTATGTTTATGAACCTTTCATATGTATTATGACAGTTATACTGTTATATTGAATAAAAAAAAAACTTGTATCTTTGCAAACATTGTAAAATAAATTCTGTAAAAAAATGTTCATTTACTGGCAGCTACGGCTGCCAAACAAAAACCATAAATTTAAAGTAAAACATTGTAAACCAAATAATGATCAAAAACATTATATTTACAGAAATTTTCATGAAACGTTTTGGGGAGAAATATCGTAATTTTACAGATTTTTACTAAATTATTAAAATCAACCACCTTTCATAAAGTGACCATGAAACCAGTTCTGCAGAAAAATACCTTTATTCTTCAGTTTATCCAAATTATTACGATCAACCACCTTTAGTGAAGTGACAATGCTGGAGGTTCCACAGAAAAATACCTTTGTTAAACAGATTTTTTCTGAATTGTTAGGATGAGGGATATCTCAATCACTTTACCAGGGGGCCACAGGATGCAGGAAATTGATGCAAAGTGGGTTAACCTTGCATGAATCGCTATCCCAACCTAGCAACATACTTACCAATCCCATCATTTCACCGCGAGAATTTCACTGACCCTCATATAGGATTGACTCAAAGTTAGGCCGGGGGAATATGGTGGGTTTTTTGTACACTCATTCGCCAAATCATCAGCGTGCCAAATGAGGCATGTGACGTGCACGGTACTGCTGTGCATATGACAGTGACTGCAAGATATATTTGGTCAACAGCCACACAGGTCACACTGACGGTGGCTGTAGAAAAAACTTTAACACTGTTACAAATATGCACCACACTGTGAACCCACATCGAACAAGAATGATAAACACATTTCAGGAAAACATCTTCACTGTAATAAAAAATAAACACAACATAACAAATACCCACAAGCCCATGCAGCGCTGACTCTTCCAGTCTACACCCCTGCTCCCACCCAACTCTGCGCCCCAAAACATCACCGCCCCCCTCCGTGCGTTGGTTGAGGTGGGCGGGGTTAAGTGGTTGGGGTGTATATTGTAACACATGTAATTCTCTGTTGTGTTAGTGTTGTGTTACGGTGAAGATGTTCTCCTGAAATGTGTTTGTCATTCTTGTTTGATGTGGCTCCACAGTGTGGCGCATATTTGTAACATTGTTAAAGTTGTTTGTATGGCCACCGTCAGTGTGATCTGTAAGGCTGTTGACTGTATATTAAGTATGTCTTGCAGTCCCTCATGTATGTCATATTACGGGGAATAAAATGTAATTGTTAGTTTGGGCATAAACCTTTAATAAGAGGCTGCATATATTTTTCGACTTCAATGTGAAAATACACATACATATTAAAAAAAATTGATTTACCTTAAAATTACATATAAAACTGTTAGATTGTTAGTATGGACAAATAATTTTATATAACAACCTACATATTTAATCAAAGTTGATTACTGTAATTTTACATGAAATTGAAAGTAATTTGAGAAAACAAAATAATATGTATAATTAATTTGGTATTTTTCTGTAAAAAAATAGGAATATACATAGTTTTTCATTAATGGCATATTACTTAAAATAACAGGTGGTTTGTTTATTTACAGATAATGTCTTCAATTCTACAGTTTTATAACCTATTTAAAAAAATTGAAAAATCACAGTAGAAATTTAGAGTAAACTAACCATAAAAATCTGATTTTTTTTTTACAGTGAACCCTACAAAAGATAATTTTTGCTACAACTAACAAAGATACAAATCTCTAGGCATTAGTAGCCGTTTTGCATGTGTTGTTTAAAAGTTGTGTTTGAAAACATTTTTATTGCTTTTTTCGCATTATCTCAGGATTCTAAGATTATTATTGTCATATTGAGTAAAACAACTATTTTTTTGCATTGCAAAGATTTAAAAAAGCAATCGTTTCGAGTAAAACTCCCAAAGATGCATTATTTCAGGCATTATTAGCCATTTTTCATGTGTGGTGTAGGAGTTATATTTAAATAACTGTCATATTGAGTGTTACAGTATACAGTCATATTTAGTAAAACCTAATTTTTGTATTTGCAAACCATAGAAAAGCAACTGTATCTAGTAAAACTCACATGGATTCAATATTACAGGCATTTTTAGACAATTTGGACGTTAGGATTAGGAATTATGTTGGAATACATTTGTATTGCTCTTTTTGCATTATCTCACAATTTTAAGAACATTACTGTCAAATTGTGTAAAAAATTTCTTTTTGTTTTTGCAAACCTAACAACATTTTTTTTCCAGTATAACTAACAAGGATACATTTCTTCAGGCAAACATTGTAAACCAACTACTTATCAAAAACATTATATTTACAGAAATTTTCATGAAATGTATCCAGTGAAACTCACACGTATTCAATATCAAAGGCCTTTTTAGACATTTTGCTCGTTTGGATTAGGAATTATGTTGGAATACGTTTTTATTGCTTTTTTCGCATTATCTCAGGATTCCAAGTACATTACTGTCAAATTTAGTAAAAAATTACTTTTTGTTTTTGCAATCCTTACCAAATGTTTTTTTTTCCAGAAAAACTTTCAAAGATACATTTCTTCAGGCATTATTAGACATTTTGCATTTCTACTTTTGGAGTTATGTTTCTAAATTGTCATTTTGAGTGTGACCAATATGAGGCCAGTAAACCCTAATTTTTGTAGTTGTGATTCTTTCCTAAAATACCTGATTCTGGTAAAAATCACATGAATTTAATATTACAGGCTTTTTTTTTAGAGAAATTTCATGCTTGGTTTTGGAGTTATGATTATAAACCTTTCATATTTTGTATGACAGTTATACTGTTATATTGAATAAAAAAACTAAGTTGTGTATTTGCAAACCTTACAAAAGATCATTTTTCTTGTACAACTAACGAAAATACATATGTCTAGGCATTATTAGCCATTTTGCATTAGTTGTTTAGAAGTTATGTTTGAATAAATTTGTATTGCTTTTTTTGCATTACCTCAGGATTCTAAGAACATTATAGTCATATTGAGTAAAAAACTACTTTTTGCATTTGCAAGATTTAAAAAAGCATATGTTTCGAGTAAAACTCCCAAAGATGTATTATTTCAGGCATTATTAGCCATTTTTCATGTGTGGTGTAGGAGTTATGTTTACATAACTGTCATATTGAGTGTTACAGTATACAGTCATATTGAGTAAAACTTAAATTGT